>NC_042984.1:36419804-36719804 GCF_901001165.1 Salmo trutta
ATGTACCCCTGTCCCAGGGATTCCGTGACATATGTCTCCATAGCCGCCGTCTCCTCCTGTGACAAGGGGTACACGTGACTCCTGGGAAGCGCAGCGTTAACCTGGAGATCTATCGCACAATCCCCCTGTCGATGAGGTGGTAATTTGGTCGCCCTCTTTTTACAAAAAGCGATCGCCAAATCAGCGTATTCAGGGGGAATGCGCACGGTGGACACCTGGTCTGGACTTTCCACCGATGTGGCACCTATGGAAACTCCTAGACACCTCCCTGAACACTCCTCTGACCACCCCTGGAGAACCCCCTGTTTCCACGAAATACGGGGATTGTGACCAGCCAGCCAGGGGACCCCCAGCACCACCGGAAACGCAGGCAAATCAATAAAAAAAAAACTAATGCGTTCCTTATGATTCCCCTGCGTTACCATGTCCAGTGGCACCGTAGACTCCCTGACTAGCCCTGACCCTAATGGTCGGCTATCTAGGGAGTGCACGGGGAAGGGGGAATCTAACGGCACCCACGGAATGCCCAGCTTGATGGCAAGTCCACGATCCATAAAGTTCCCAGCTGCGCCTGAATCGACTAGCGCCCTATGCTGGGAAGAGGGAAAAAATTTGGTAAACAAAACAGGTAAAAACACGTGACCAACAGGGGGTTCTGGGTGACTCTGGTGCTGACTCACCTGAGGTGACCGAGAAGTGTTCTGCCTGCCCACTCGACTCCCAGACTGGCTCCTCCAGCACCGGTCGGCCGTGTGTCCTCTCCGACCACAGCTGGTGCAGGAGGAGCCACCTCCTCCGGTGCCCCTTGGCACAGCCCCCCTACCTCCATAGGGGTAGGGGCGGGGGTGCACGGGGGTGGAACGGGCGGGACCCTCTCCGAACGCCCGCGGGCAGCCAGCAAATTATCGAGACGTATGGACATGTCTATAAGCTCGTCCAGGGACAGAGCTGTGTCCCGACAGGCCAGCTCCCTGCGGACGTCCGCCCGGAGACTGCAGCGGTAGTGGTTTATGAGGGCCCTGTCGTTCCACCCCGCCCCAGCAGCCAAGGTCCTGAACTCCAGCGCGAAGTCCTGAGCACTCCTCGTCTCCTGCCTGAGGTGGAACAGCCATTCACCCGCCGCTCTTCCTTCTGGAGGGTGGTCGAACACAGCCCGAAAGCGGCGGGTGAACTCTGGGTAGTGGTCCCTCGCCGAGTCTGGGCTGTTCCAGACCGCATTAGCCCATTCCAGAGCCCGGCCCGTCAGGCAGGAAACGAGGGCACTCACGCTCTCCTCTCCTGTGGGAGCAGGTCTGACGGTGGCCAGGTACAGCTCAAGCTGGAGCAAAAACCCCTGGCACCCAGCCGCCGCCCCATCGTACTCCCTTGGGAGCGCCAAACGAAGCGTGCCAGAGCCAGACGTAGTGGGAGGCGAAGGTGGCTATATCGGAGGAGGTGGAGGTGGAGAGAGGATTCCACTTCTCTCCCATCGGTCCATCCTCTCCATAATCTGGTCCATCGCTGATCCGATGCGGTGTAGGACCATAGTGTGGTGAAGCACACGTTCCTCCATCGAGGGAAGAGGAGTGCCCGCTGCTCCCGCTGATTGCATGCCTTTTTCAGTGGTGCGGGATTCTGTAATGGCTTCGGTAGTCGGGTAGGAGGAATGAGGCGCAGGAAGCAGCGAACACAGGGAGTGGTGTTTTTAATAACACTGGATAAACAAAAGTTCCCAACCATAGGGAATAAATACAAAATAGACGACCAGGTAAAGCCGACGAACAACACGTCGTCAATGAACAAAATGAATCCCGCACAAACAACGGACGGGCCAGCTAAACTAAATACCCCCTCTAATAGCTAATTGGCCACAGGTGCCCAAAACCAAAAAAAGGGAAAACCAAAAAGGGGATCGGTAGTAGCTAATAGGCCTGCGACGACGACCGCCGAGCGCCACCCGAGCAGGAGGGGGCGCCACCGTCGGTGGGAATTGTGACAACAACACAGCTTGCATTGCTTCTTGATTGCTTCATGAAACACCCCATTGCAACTAATAAGCAACTGATCTGCAACTTGGTTGCATCCAGTTAAAACTTTTCAACCTTGTGCAAATAGTTTCAAGCAACAGCCAATCAAAACAAAAACTTTTGTCACATGATCCATTCGATGGTTCGGAATTACAACCCTGTTTTCATGTCAACATAGCTGTCAGTGCTGTGCAGCAGAACCCACAATCAGGGCTTTTAGTGAACCCAAACCTCTCAATTGAAATTGTCCCCTATGAACTATGCTACTGTAGCTAGCTTAGTTCATTGCTAGCTTGGTTAGCTTGTTTCTAGCTAGCTAGCTGTGTTTGTGGGCAGCAGGTAGTCTAGTGGTTAGACCATTGGGCCAGTAACCGAAAGGTTGTTGGATCGAATCCCTGAGCTGACAAGGTAAAAATCTGTCCTTCTGCCCCTGAACAAGACAGTTCCCCGGAGGGCTGTCATTGTAAATAACAATTTGTTCTTAACTGACTTGCCTAGATAAATAAAGGTTCCATTTAAAAAGTTAGCTAAATTGTACAGGCTGCATTTCTTCTACATCCTTGCTGTTACAATAACCAAATGTTGGATAAACAAATGATTTGTCAAACCAAGGTGTAAAGCAGCAGATGACATGGGGTGAGATTAGATTTCTCAAACAAGCAGCTTCAATTTGATTGGCTGTTGCATGCAATTTTAATCACGTTGCTTCATGTAACAGCAAAGTTGCTTGAGATTATGCCACTTGCAACTGCAACTAAAATTGTGTGAAAGTTGCTTCGTGTAACCCCAGCCTTACAGAGAAGAGTAAAGTAAAGACCGAATCTAAATCTGAGACCGAAGTGTTGGTTAACTACACGGCCTACCGAATATAGGCTAGGCCTCAGTAACCATGGTTGTTGTGATTTAGTAGTCTCCACCATGCTTGGGAGTGGCTGGACCTTGCCAAGGATCTGGGTATTGGGGCCAAGATTAAACAGGCAGTGAAATAAAGGGACGTTTTTTTAGAGGTGAAGAGCAGTTTAAGTGGCAGGGTTTTATTACGACCCAGATCTCTGGGCTGAAAACAGATTGACACTGTACAAAAAGGCATTAGCCTGCTCCCCTATGATCTGCACTGTTGGGAGAGGATACAGTTACTGTTTATCGCAATTCCTAAATTCCTTGCGCTTATCGTGTGTAATAGTCTTGTGCCACGGGTTGCTGTGTGGTACTTAGTATTGTCGAATCATATCTACTGTATCACTATGTCTCTTGGAAGTGGTTACCTGCCTAACAGAGACGTTACGTTAACTTGTGTGATACACCTAGTGTTTTGTAGGGTTTGTAGTCTGTCAATGACTCACATTGTGGCAAATCCCTTGAAACAACCAAGATGGATCAGGGACTAGGTAATGTTCACATTCTCAGATCAAGGCTCCTGTGCATCCATGGTTGAAGCAAATAGTAGATCAGCTCTGAGACTCCAGCAAGTCTGGAGGTCAAAAAATGAGCGGAATAATTGTGCCAAACAACTTGGGCGAGGCTCCTTAGCAGTACACTGGAGTTAGTGAAGAGGAAAGAAGCACCTCTCCCTCCAGAGTCAAGCCTTACCCCTCTCGCCTCTCTCTGTGCCACAGAGGCCTGATTCAAACCACCAACACGTACCCAGACAGACTGAAAAGCCTCCACTCACACATTGTGCTCAACAGCCCACTGTTGCCTTTCTGTGTGGGGCCTGAATTCAATCCTGCTTATCTAGACAGCTAAATTGCCTCTCACAGTGAAACAGGCTACACTCGTGGATTCAGATTATCAGTTGGGCTTTTTCTTTTTTCCGTATCCTTGGTAATAAATGGCCTCTCTGTTTTGATAGTTGTCCCCCCCACCCTTTATTTATGCTAATCAACGCAGTGACACTGAGAAGGAGCGCAGTTCACAGCCCCCAGGTCCAATACGACCAGACAAAGCCTGTCACAAGTGTTGGTCACAGGGCTGCTGAGGGATTAGTAGCTGGGAAGCCAAGTGTTGTCTGGTATACCACGGAAAGCTAACTGCATTTGTATGCATTTTCAGTACAAGGCACTAAAATTCATTTGTTTTATTGATTCTAGAATCAAATTGCATTTGTGGAAAAGGAAAATCCATATATATTTTTGTTATACGACATTATTGAAGGTTTTTCACTATTTAAGTTTTTTTTCTCACTTTTCACTCATTGACTCACAAAATCTCTATCTTTCCTAGTATGAAGATAATAGAATGCCAAACAAGCTCCTCGTACATTTTAGTTCAAGGAATTGGGACAAATAGTGTAGCTATGGTGTTGGCTGTGTCTTTTCAGGTATGAGACAGCAGACACTTGTAATAGTCATCGGAGCAGGCTTTAACAGTTATATCCACATCATTCAGCAGCTTGTGCAGTCAAACCTGACCTTACCGTGTTGTGTTGTGACTACACACGAGGAGACTGTAACCTGATCCAGCATTATGGCTTCTGTGTACAGTCTGTACAAAGCTACTGTTTTGTAAAGGGCTGTTGTATTCAACCTCACAAGTAGCTTGTTGCTGATCTAATGCTGCACTGTGCGTACAATGTTACCCACCTCCTAGACTTGAACATACCTGAGTGTCAGTGTGTGTCACCGTGCTATGTTGCTGTTTTCAATGGGATTGCAACAATCAAATTATGTAGACCTATCATTTACTTCAACCTCCACTGACCCTTGGGCCCATACACAATGTTTAGATTTTAGAGGGATCATTTTCAGGTTATTATGACAATAAACATATAAGTTCATTATATACATAATAGTATGGTATGTTTGCAGAGGCTTGTCTTTTTCAGTGACTTGCTCATATATAGTAATATAACCTTCAGCAGATTGTTTGCAAGGTCTGTAAAGGTAACCTCTCTCTCGGTTGTTTGTGTGTCTAGATCCTGGAGAAGAACATGCATTTGGAATGCAAGTGTCATGGTGTTTCGGGCTCCTGCACCACCAAAACCTGCTGGACGACACTTCCCAAGTTCCGCGAGCTCGGCTACATTCTCAAAGAGAAGTACGCCCATGCTGTGCACGTGGAACCAGTCAAAGCCAGCCGCAACAAGCGGCCCAAATTCCTCAAGATCAAGAAGCTCTACTCCTACCGGAAACCCATGGACACAGACCTGGTGTACATGGAGAAGTCCCCTAACTACTGCGAAGCGGACCCGATGACGGGCAGTGTTGGGACGCAAGGCCGGCTGTGTAATAAGACTGTTATGCAGCAGATCAGCGGCTGTGACCTGATGTGCTGCGGACGGGGGTACAACACACACCAGTACTCCCGTGTGTGGCAGTGCAACTGCAAGTTCTTGTGGTGCTGCTACGTCAAGTGCAACACCTGCAGCGAGAGGACAGAGGTGTACACCTGCAAATGACAATATTTATTGGACCGTCAGATGTGTGTGTGTGTTTGTGTGTGTGTGCATAGTGGATTTCTTTTTTACTAATGGATAGATGCTGTCTTTGCAGAAATAGACATTGAGGAACTATAAGCGGAAGATGGAACAACAACGATTTTGTTTGCACACAATGCTCCTCCTCCCCTCTCAATATACATGTACTGGGATGCTTGCATTCGCTGGTGACATAAGGAGCTGTGTGCGATGGTGCAACACATCACCATAAAGGGAAACACTGTGTCTTGGAAGCCAGGATGGGACAGCCTCAGGACATGAACTATAAGACACTGAGCTGCCTACCTGCCTTCCTACCTGGATGGATGTGTACTAGCTACTTACTGTTGACTGTAGAGCTAATGGATTCTCCAACGCTCACCATGAATCAATGCTGGATATAATGCTGGACTGTGCTACTACTGTAGTTCTCTGTACCTGTAGCTCAATAGGACACGCTATGCACAAATAAAATTAAAGAGCCATCTGGAATATTTAACATACTGTATTTAGAGACAAAATAATAATATTAATTTATTTTATAAAGAAACTACTGATTTTGTCCGTTATGGAGCAAGTCTTAATTGTGTAGATGATGAGTGGTTCCCCCAATTAGAGTTTGTTATTGGTTTGTTTGTTGCAATCAAACATAGAACATACATACACTGGAATGAGTCAGCCTGGAATTTTCCTCTGTGGAATATTATGTCCCTCATATTGTTCCAGGTTAGGCTTGTAATAGGCTACTGACATTGACTTTCTCATGAGTTTGGGCTAATCTGAAATCCTATTCCCTTTATAGTGTCTCTGACCAAAAGTAGTGCACTATATGGGGACTATGGTGCCATTTCAAGTGTGGCTTTAGTCTTCCTTCTGTTTGCTGCTAGCCTGGAGAGTCCCTCACTGTGCTCTAAGGGCATCAACACTACTGTCTGTGTTAAATGATAATGCTCACCTCAAGCTGACTAAATTTAACAAGACATATTCAACCAGACACTCTTTTTGGTAAATACTGGTAAAGAGAGTATATTTTGTTAAAGCCTATTTTTATATGAATGTCTTATTTATACTATTTCTTCTGGCATAATTCAATTTCAAGCTCTTCCCTCTTTATCCCTCTGTAAAATCCTTGTGGAAAAATGTGTGATCTTGTTTTCGCCACTGGTGTCACTTCACTGCCATTGTTGTATACTGTATGTGATTGGAACCCTGAGTTTATCCCTGTGAGTATATGGCTGTGTTCAAACTGCTCTGTTTACTGCATTTCATGACTGGTATGGTTGGAATACAGGAACAGGATATGACTAACAAACCATGACTCTGAGGGTTTCATTTCACTACCAACCCTAACTTGCATGATAAAACAGGCAGCTGAAATTGGTTCTGATTTGCAGCCTGAATCTAGCCCGGTCGCTAAAACACACTGTTATTACATATTAATTACATGTTAACTACACATTCATTAACTATGGGATTTATTACTTGGACTTTAAGTTGATTGTATTGTATGACAGTTTAATGCTGCCATTAGGCTACAGCACACCACATTGAGAAAGCTATTATCTACTAAAGACAATGAAGTTAAAAGAACATAGATTTCATATGGTGATCATGGGTAGGCCTACATGCCTTGAGTTAAATCAATCACTGAAATGGTTCACTCTATGATTGCAATCCGTGAAGTAAGTAGCGGAAAAGAAAGAAAGACATTCTTGGAAAGAGGGGGCAAAGTTATTCAGGCTTAATTGAGGGCCCATCTTGGCCCTGCAGACTGGGAAGGAAGTGGATGAATGTAGCGGAGGAGAAAAGTGTTTGTGCACTAATGGTAGGGTGTTTGTGTAATTGATGAGGCTGGTTGGGCTGGCTGTCATGGTGGTGATGACTTGCTCGGGCAGGGAGGAGTTGGAGCTGTCTGTTGATAGATGACTAGCACATCTGCTTCATTCACTCTTAAAGCCGCTAGTTGCTACAGCAACTCCCTCTGCGCCCCAGAAAATGTGAGGCAGTCTCCAGGAGATGCCGGCCGACACGTCAAGGAAATGTTAACGATGCTCAAGCCCACAATTGGCCGCCAATATATAACTAGAACACGGAGAGAAAGGTGTTAACGGAAAAGTTGGTCCCAATGAATTTGGCCCCTAGCTCAATATTTCACCAATGTTGAGTATACCACTTACATTCCTATAGTGAGGGCCCTTCTTTCTCTCCCAAATAAAATCTTCTGATGTAATATTCTGTATCATGGCCGCATTCGTAAAGCATATCAGAGTAGGACTGCTGATCTAGGATCCGTTTTGTATTTGAGATAATAATGAATGGATAGTGGGACCTGATCCTAGATCAGCACTACAGGCCCAAGGATATAAGGTTCCGGCTAACTTAAAGTACTTGTACTAAAAGGACCCTGGAATATATTGCTTTTGATGACCCCTGAAGAGGAACATGGGAGTGAAGGAGGGTAGTAACTGTGACATATTTTTGATTGACAGAAAACCTCCCAGCGTTCATAATATTGCTTCAACAGAGTCCCGCATAAGAAAGGCAGCTGGCTAAACAGCCCTGGTTAAAGTTAAACCAGGGTTTGTGTTGAAGACACACATTACATTATGTCAGTGTCAAAAGAAGACCTCCCTCTCTTTACATATCTGAGGATCTAATATGGGTCATCTATTTAGACCTATTCACACTCACCTAGTCATGTCTTCAGCTAACCTTTAAATGACTGTGGAGAATCTCAGGCTTGGGTAGACTGTGAATGATGTGTCCTTATGTTAGAGCTCCCCTAATGGTTCAGCATCCATTAATGGTGAGTAATGACTAAATGAGGTGCTGTAACAGTCATACTGTCACCTATCCACTAGTCAGATCCAGTGACCCAAAGAAACCCTACATATGTATGTGTATGTGTGATCGACCTGCAGCGTGACCCCAGTCAGATCTACACCACAACAGAAGACACAGTCACCCCCCCCCCACACACACACACCGTTTCATCAACCCAAAACCCCATGTTCTTTGATATCACGGCATACAGTAAGCCAGAAACCCTACATCAAGTTAGAAGATCACAGCATTACTAATTATACGCTAAGCTGTGTTTCTCCATAAACACGACTATGTCACTGCCAAAACATTCAGGTGTAATATCCATGTCACTCTGAAGTGGAGGGTTTGTACACTTTAGATGATTGTTTACAAATACACAAACATACAGACACACTCGCATGTGCACACACACACACACACACACACACACACACACACACACACACACACACACACACACACACACACACACACACACACACACACACACACTTATGCCAGGGGTAGTACCTGTGTTACCTGGAGATTGGCGGTAGTGACTGATTTATAGTTGGTAGTCTCGCTCACTCCCTGTGTTGTTACTGGAGGCTTGCCAATGTTCTCCTGTGACCTGCCACATTAAGGCAGCCATTCAGTCTGCTGTAGCCAGCATCCAGTGTCTAAATCACTCATTATTCATTTAAAGCACTTATACATGATTCATCCTCAATATCACCAGTTTAGAATAGTGATGAGATTGCCCGCCAACAGGTCTCACCTGATGGAATCTAACATGAGTGAATCTTTGGCTGCCATTTGATGAAGAAGAGGATAGGAATGTAGTTTACCAATAATATTGACATGTTCAACTTATTTTATTTTAATTGACCACTTTTGGTACCACTCACCAGATTTGAAAAATAATTGAATTCTATCAAATTGGCAGCTGTAGTCTTCATACCCTTCTGAAAAAATACATGAATGTGATAACATGTGACACTGTAAAGCAACCTTTTGATGAAAATACACATGTTGTAATGTGATCACATGTGAAGTGTTTCAAAAACACATGTTTTCAAATGATTGCACGTGAAATCATGTGTTTTGTCTGTAAGGGTCACTTGTACGGTATATCACTACATACTTCATGTATAAAAATACATCTATGGTAAAGGAAGGTGACACAACTTCACAGCATAAAAGTTTAAAGGAATTGGATATATGCTTAATTCAAAACAATCCAGATTTAGTAAGAACAGTAATTAGCTGGTTTCAAGCACTTCACTCATAGGACACCAGTAAAGACAGTAATTTGGGAGAGGGGAGGAGACAGAACATTTGCTTCTCTCTCTCTCTCTCTCTCTCTCTCTCTCTCTCTCTCTCTCTCTCTCTCGCTCTCTCACTTTGTCCATAAATCTTCTGACACAAGATTCTGTCAGTCATACTTTTGTTGTTCCTCTGGTTGGGACATGCACAAGCACCTGAGCTCCGCAGCAGTAAATTGCAGAGCACAAGGCTCTCTTTATGCGATCTCTCTGAGATATGGGCACATAGCTCATTGTGCAGTCTCTTAACAGTGTGTGCGTGGTGTTGGAGGCCCTACGATCGAAGCGGGAGATAGCCGACAATATCCACTCCCAACAAGAGAGATCCTCCACTGTTTGTCTCAAAGCAACCCTCACAGGGTCTATCTGGCTTCCCATGCTCTATCTGATTTCAGATGTAAACACTTTTGGCATGATAGCCTCCTGGTATTGTCAGTGGCATTAACAAAATCAGTAAGAGCCCTTGACAGAGGTCGTATCAGCTCTCTAGGGGACTTTCAAGGAGACATTCAAGTGGAGGATACTGGCCCGTTCTAACAGCCCCTGTGGTTGAGAAAGCTCCTGAAATATGTAATCAGGACACAGTAATGCATCTGAGAAATTGAGAAATGAGACCTTTGAGTGCACTGTTTAAAGACTGCCTTTGATGATTGTGAATGAGCTGTGGAATATAATGCAGTATCTTCAAAAGATCAGAGCGGCCCCATATGATACTTTTCCTTTTTTCTCTGCGAGTGGTTTAAAACAGGGTAGGTTATGGAGGACCCTCATGCCTGCCCCTCTCTGACAACGTCACCTGAGTCAAGCTTACAGTAATCCGCCGATGTACTAGGCATCCTGACACGGGATGTTTTGAACAAAAACACTAAACTCAGAGACGCTTGGGAAATATCACTGATCTTCCTCCAGCAACGTGCCAGCCAGCCAGCAAGCCAAGCTGCCCTGAAAACAATAAAAACTGTAATCTCCTATCGTTGGATTTTTCCTCTTTGGTTGACAGTGCAACAGGTTCATAACTAACCTCAGTCGCGCAGGCTCACTTTTCGTCAGTAGTTGCCGACGGATTACAAAATCCCTCTCCAAATAGGGTTCACCTCACCGGTTCAACACATAACCCTGTGATCTGGGAAGAAGAAAGGAACAGTATCAAGCTTCAAATTGAGGCTAAGCCAAATCTTCTCCACGTTTTAATTACAGAGCCTCATACTCTTAGGACTACGTACATATTCATAAACATATCAAATGTCCTATTTCTTTGATATTCAAGTGGTGAGGACCGGCTTAAGGAATGGCAAGGAAAGGTGCACAAATAAGTCATTGTGAAGTAAATATTCTGTGTGTACTTTACCGATGGTGTCATTGCTTCCAAACCCTGTCACTTGGCTGAGGGGTTCAGAGGGAGTTGCAAGGTATTCTCTCCTCCAGCATCTTGCTACCTGCCCGGACTTGCTCCTAAATGTATCATTGCAGGGAACCATGAAACAATTTGAGCTGATGCTACCAGTTTAAATAACTAAACCGTGTGGTCAGACCTATTATATCATTAATCTTCTGATCCTCTACTCATCCTGTGCCAAGCGATGGATAACACCCTCACGTTCACCCTAAATGATACTCTAAAGTATTTTGTTTGATATACAACACCTTCACGTAGGTACTGAATGTGTGCTAACAATTCTTGAAAACTTAGAACACTTCAGGCAAGTTTTCAACTTCATATTTTAGCAGACACTCTTATCTAGAGTGATTTACAGTAGTGAGTACATATATTTTCATATGAGTCACCTGTGGGAATTGAACCCACAACCCTGGAGTTGCAAGCACCATGTGCTACCAACTGAGATCCTCAGACAGCATAACAACAGGGGAATTTCAACTTGGTAGGTGTTTTCAGAGCAAAACCTTATTTAGCTGTAACAGCACAATCTGTTAGCAGAGAAAATGTGTTCTGCCCAATTAAAAAGAGATTGAAAATCACCCTAGAATTCAAATGATAAAAGAGTAGAAACATAACAGTTGATCTGTTAAGGGGAGAATCTTCCCTCCAGAGTAGTTCTACATTCCCGATTCCCTCCCTGTAAATAATCGGCAGTGTTTGCTGTAAACAGCTGAAAGTAGAGAAGAGCTCTGATGAGTGGTACCTCCGGTCATTCTCTCTAGAGACACTGGACTGGTTGTTAGGCTATTCCAAAAAATATCCACATCCACCATGTAACAGTGTACTGAATAAGGCCCAGTGTGGGAACGGCCCCTTGTGACAGTTCTAGATGGTTCTACAGTTCAGATGGAGGCCAAAGGTTGTTGTGTGGGGCAGAGTACCACAGCTGGATGCATTGCTCTGAGGTCAGCCTAAGTAATGGTAATAAGATAATAAATGGGACAAAAGATGGAGGATAAAGAGAGATGGGGGAGCAGAGGATAATTGTATCATCCAGACACTAATCAGAGGTTAGTTTGTCTCTCCAGAATGATTCCATTGATGTATTCTGAAAACCATATGTTTCTTAGAGCTAGGTGAAGGCGTAGTTGTCTTATGGTTATTTTGCATACAACTTCCCCACAACCTTCTGGGAATGGTGCATTCTTAGCACATTTAAGGAACTTACCACAATTTCATTACTTTAACAGAACGTTTCCTAAAATTCAAACATGGTTACATTTAATAAAAATGTTGGTAATGTTCTAGGAACATTCTCCAACTGGTTTGACATTGGGAATGTTCTCAAATAGTTCAGAGAATGTTAAGAAACAACTTTCTTCTGTGGGAATTTCAGTACTTCAGTATAACGTTTCCTACATGTTTCCTCATGGTTCTATTTAAAGTCATGTTCTCAAATTGTTCTGGGAACATTAAGAAAACTTTTCATAAAAAACACAAGAAAACTTCAGTAATGTTCAGAGAACGATCTAAGAATTGTATTTAAAAACATTCCGTTTCCAGCATCAACAAAACTCTCTCTGTCCTCTGTCTTGTTAAGTGTGTTCATGTGTGTGGGCCACACCTGAACCCTTAATGAGTGCTTGTTTCCTTTGAAATAGGATCTGTTTGAATAGAATAAAATGAACAGCTTTGTATGCGTAAAAAAAACACAGCACACCAGCCCCATCCTGGTGGCACATTGGACTAATTCAATGGATAGGAACAGAAGATTATAGGTTTGATGTCGCAATATAAAATAAATGTGTTTGCATGATTAATGCCTTATGAAATTAATTTCCATGTGTCCTATCTGTGGTTGTAGTTTACAAATGTAACCCAAAATAAGGTAGCAGTGTTATTATAAATGTCTGATTAAAAAGTTATTCAAAAACCTCCAAAGAATTTCCGTTGTCAGTGCGTTAATAAAACCTTCAAAGATAACTTCCAAGGAACCGGAATAAAATGTTCTCAGAACCTCCGTGCAACCTAAAAATAAATGTTCCCAGAACAGGCAAAACTTTGACTTCTAAAATATGTTCAGTTTCACTGGTCAGGACACATATGGCTTACATATGACAACTTCAAAGGAACCAAATGTGCTAGCTGGGTCTGTATCATTAGGATGGACATGATCAATCACGAAAAAGAGATGTTGAGTCATAATTACAGTACTTGGTATTTAGGCATACATTATTTGAGTATGACAATCACAGGCTGGTAAACGGTGACACTGCATTAAGAGCTAGACAGTTCCAAACTCCCATGAGGGGTTTCTGACAGGAAGTGTTAAGACTGGAGGCTGTTCTGCAATCAAGAGACCAGCCCCACTGACATGCACTGAGGAGAGGAAGACATTAGTGGCACATGTCAGGGTGGTTAGAGCGAGGCTTAATAAATGAGATGGTGTGGAAGGATGTGTCTATTGAAAGGCCGGTCCCACAGAGGGGGAAGGTATACTCTTATCACTATGAATTATTGACACCACTGTCTTCTTCAGATGAAAAAGAGAGGTTGAGTATTGTCAGCCAGCACAGATACCAGTGCTATCACTTCCATCATAAATTATACTTCTTCAAAAGCACTGATCTCTGATTACAGGAAGAGTAGTCCAGCTGGTAGTCTGGTAGTCCAGCTACAGTAGCATCTCAATGGGAGGAGCGGGATGGTTTAACACCACAGGCAATGGCTGGCGCTAGAGGGACAACTCACTGAGTTGAATCAGGTATGTTTGTCCGGGGCTACAACAAAAAATGTGTGCTGTTGGGGATACTGGAGAACTGGAGTTGGGAACCACTGGTCTAATTCATATAATTTCTACTTTAACAGTTTCCTCTCACAGCAAGCCTACCTGATGATGACACAATATTTCCTGACTGAAAATCTTCTCTGAAATGTGTGTCTGTTTAAGACTGAATAAACACCACAATTTTTTTTAAACTATTTTTCCTTCCTTACTCACTGTAATGTAGTACATCATAGCCCAGTAAGCAGTATGCAGGTTGATACAAGATTATGCACTGCAGCATTGTATTTTAATCATCCATCTATGAAAAAACACAATTTGGCCCAGGGGTTGCTGATTTTCATATGATTGGTTCATAAAATTGACAGACTCCTACAGAATGGCTCAATAGATGTGAGTGCCTTACTAGAGCTTGCATATATCTGGGTTGCTTTGATTATGATATTTATGAAAATGATGATGAGCGTTGGCAAGAGAGCTACAATCCGCTACAAGATGAAGCATGACACAGTTCTTCCAGGTGAAGGCTGGAAACATCTACACTACTGATGCCTTTAACAGGTGGAAGCTTGCTGCAGGTGGAAGGCCTTCAAAGGCAAGAAAGGGAGACAAGTTTAGACATCAAGAAAACGCTAGGCCTACTGTAATACATACAGTCTATGGGGGAGGCTGCATGCAAAGATAATGTAGTCATACACACATAGTGAGCCAATAAAGTTCAAGGTAAGATGAGAACTACAGTATAACCTTTACATGTTTGATTTGGTATATGGGTCATGGGTCGTTGACGAAAAAACAGTATCTTTCAAAAAATGATTAAATTAACTTATTTAGCCTTAAATAATAGTAAACTGCCAGAATAGAGATGCCATGAATGTAAAATGCCTTGCCCCAGTGATCATACATACTCCCTTTAAGAATGTTAAAATAATGTTATCATAAACTTGCAAATGATAGATACATCATGGGTTTCTAACCCAATAGTTTATTTTTAATGGGCTCTACATGTTGTTTGTCTGGCAGGCAGATTCAGTCACATTATTTATAAGCATTGTACTCCCAAGTTTCAGAAGACTATGACAAAAGTCTATGGTAACTTCTCCACTCCTCTGCCCCGGGTAGTACTGTAGGGCAACCCTTCAAAGACCTGCTTAAGTAAAGGCATTAATAAACAGCCTAAAGTGGTTACACTCCATCAGCCTGTATGGAGACAGGGCCCACTTTTCCCTAAGGGATTCATTCATAAAAGTCTGAATGAGTGACTAGTCATCACAGGACAAATCCCTCCCATTCGATTGGTAATACAGACATGTTCAGAGATCTGGGCTCCTGGTTGTTATTTTGGAATAGAGAGAAAGGCTGGCCACTTGGAGCCTAATCCACACCTTTGAATGTGTTTTTTTTAAGTGCACTGAAAGGGAGAGTATAAGACAAATAAAGATAAAGAAGCTGGATGAAAATACTAGTCAGGCTCAAATAAAAGAGTTCTGCTGAGAGAGGGGGCACTGTTTGCGTGGCAGAGGGAATGGAAAGGGAGTGTCGCCCCCTTGGGTTATGGACAAGTATAACATCACCCTGTACTTGGCATTTCTGCCTATTGTTTGTCAAATATGTCAATACATTAACAGTGTCAATACAGTATAACTTACCATGAGTAATTTAATTACTGTATCAAAGACAGAGGAATAACAATGCTAGGATGTGAGCTAGATCCTCAACACTCCAATAACTGGATGAGACTACACCACAGGTATTTCCCAGGTGATTGAGAAAAGACAGAGACAAACAGACGACAAGCCGTTGTTGGAGCTGAGCTCTGCTCTACACCCAAAAGACAGTGAGCAGCCATCTATAGACAGCAGAGATCTATCCTGGGGGGAATTCCATTCCACTAATGCCCCTCTCAGAGCAGACTGCAGTTGTCAACATTGGGTCATATGATGATATATATGTGTATATGTGTATGTGTATGTGATATATATGTGTACAAAGATTCCACTATTATTATTATACTTTTTTTTAGAATGTATTTATTGTCATTTTTTACAATTTAACAATCAGCAAAATATGACACAGCTAATGTCGTTATTCCTTCCACCTACACAAAACAGTGTGCTACACAGGAGCACATCACACAAACCGCTTCCCTCCCCAGCACAGGAACACCCCCCTCCCTCCCCTCTACCGGTATTAGCGTCAATGATTAACAACAAAAAAAGAAACAGAATGACCTTCACATTCAATGCTATAAAATAAATTATTCAACGCAAAAACAAATATTAATAATAATATTTTAATTAAGAAAATAATAATTAGGCAGCTAAGGTAACGGCTCCAGAAACTGCTGAAAGTCCCCCCAGACATCAGGAAATTCAAAGGGTTTATTACATAAACTGAAGGTTATTTTTTTCAGATGGAATATAGGAAGTTAGTTCTTTTAGCCACATCTGCTTGCTTGGCAGAGTGTCAGTCTTCCATATAATAGCTGTGCATTTATTGGCTGCAATGACTGCCAATTTAATGAATCTGGTTTTGCTACCAATATTAACTGGTAGAACAGAGACATCTCCAAGAAGAATAAGGGAAGGATCTACTGGTACTGTCATATTAGTAACCTGTGATAAAATCTGAATAACGTCTTTCCAATAATTGCCTAGTCCAGGGCAGGACAAAAACATATGCATAAGTGTGCCCACCCCCGTTTTCCACCTTGGGCAAAATCTAGAATATTTAGAATTGATCTTATACAGTCTCTCTGGTGTAAAGTAGACACTATGTAAAATATTTAATTGTATCAACTTGTGCCTTGTGTCAATCTAAAAAGAGCTTTCCCCATTTCTCATCCTCAAAAATGAGACCACAGTCATCAAGCCACTTCATGCAAGCCTTCAGAGCTTCATCGTTCCCCAACAGAGCTTGAAGACTAGAGTACATGTAAGAAATTAAACCTTTTACCCCTTTCTTCCCCAGCCACAGTTTATCAGTTATAGGTTCACTCATGGGCTAAATCCTACCTCCCTTCTGAGTGGCAATATAGTGCCTAACCTGTAGGTACTTGAAGAAATGCGTTTGAGGTAACTGAAAATGAGATGCCAGTTGTTGAAAGGATAGTAGTCACTTTCTCTAAACAGATGACCAAATGTTTTAATTCCTTTGTTGAACCAAAAAAATGTAATACCATCTCTCAGGGCTTTGGGTAAGATGGGGTTATTATAGAAAGGTGTTTGTTCATATATACAGTTGAAGTCTGAGGTTTACATACACCTTAGCCAAATACATATAAACTCAGTATTTCACAACTCCTGACATTTAATCCTAGTAAACATTCCCCGTCTTAGGTCAGTTAGGATCACCAGTTTATTTTAAGAATGTGAAATGTCAGAATAATAGTAGAGAGAATTATTTATTTCAGCTTTTAATTTCTTTCATCATATTCCCAGTGGGTCAAAAGTTTACATACACTCTATTAGTATTTGGTAGCATTGCTTTAAATATTTTAACTTGGGTCAAACGTTTCGGGTAGCCTTCTACAAACTCCCACAATAAGTTTGGTGAATTGTGGCCCATTCCTCCTGACAGAGCTGATGTAACTGAGTCAGGTTTGTAGGCCTCATTGCTCGCAAACGATTTTCAGTTCTGCCCACAAATATTTTATGGGATTGAGGTCAGGGCTTTGTGATGGCCACTCCAATACCTTGACTTTGTTGTCCATAAGCCATTTTGCCACAACTTTGGAAGTATACTTGGAGTCATTGTCCATTTGGAAGACCCATTTGCGACCAAGCTTTAACTTCCTGACTGATGTCTTGAGAATTTTCTTCAATATATCAACATAATTATCCATCCTCATGATGCCAGCTTTTGTGAAGTGCACCAGTCCCTCCTGCAGCAAAGCACCCCCAACAACCGTGATTCAGGGTTGGGATGGTGTTCTTCGGCTTGCAAGCGTCCCCCTTTTTCCTCCAAACATAACGATGGTCATTATGGCCAAACAGTTCTATTTTTGTTTCACCAGACCAGAGGACATTTCTCCAAAAAGTAAGATTTTTTTTATTTTTTATGGCGGTTTTGGAGCAGTGGCTTCTTCCTTGCTGAGCGACCTTTCAGGTTATGTTGATATAGGACTCGTTGCACTGTGGATATGGATACTTTTGTACCTGTTTCCTCCAGCATCTTCACAAGGTCCTTTGCTGTTGTTCTGGGATTGATTTGCACTTTTCGCACCAAAGTACGTTAATCTCTAGGAGACAGAACGCATCTCCTTCCTGAGCGGTATGATGGCTGCGTGGTCCCATGGTGCTTATACTTGCGTACTATTGTTTGTACAGATGAACGTGGTACCTTCAGGCGTTTGTAAATTGCTCCCAAGGATGAACCAGACTTGTGGAGGTCTACAATTTTGTTTCTGAGGTCTTGACTGATTTCTTTTGATTATTTTTCCATGATGTCAACCAAAGAGGCACTGAGTTTGAAGGTAGGCCTTGAAATACATCCACAGTTACACCTCCAATTGACTCAAATTATGTCAATTAGCCTATCAGAAGCTTCTAAAGCCATGGCATCATTTTCGGGAATTTTCCAAGCTGTTTAAAGGCACAGTCAACTTAGTGTATGTAAACTTCTGACCCCCTGGAATTGTGATACAATTAATTATAAGTGAAACAATCTGTCTGTTAACAATTGTTGGAAAAATATATTGTGTCATGCACATAGTGATGTCCTAACCGACTTGCCAAAACTATAGTTTTTTAACAAGAAATGTGTGGACTCCAACCTAAGTGTATGTAAACTTCTGACTTCAACTGTAGATCTATACCCTTCTGTTTGTTTACGGACTTCAATCCAAATATTTAAAGTGTCTTTAATGAAAGGGTTGTTTATGAGACCTAGCAAAGCTTTAGGTAGGCTAATATAAGGTATAGATGCCGATGTAGCAGGGTTCAGACACCCTTCCTCTCTCTGTCTCCAAGAGGGTGAACTTGTTGTTGTATTTTTCCATACCCACACAGTCTTTAACTGAGATGACCAGTAATACTACTGGAAGTCAGGAAGATTAAGTCCTCCTTCTGGGTATGGTCCGCATAAAGTTGTGAGATTCACTCTGCGGGGGCTTCCCTTTTCACAGAAATTAAAAAACCTTCATATTAAGTTGTTTGAAAAAAGGGCCATGTTTGAAAAAGGGCCATGTTTGAAAAAGGTACAAGTATTTTGATAATATATTCATCTTTACACAATTGACCTGCCCAATAAGAGAAATTGGTAAATCCCACCACTGTCACACCCTGATCTGTTTCACCTGTCTTTGTGATTGTCTCCACCCCCTCCAGGTGTCGCCCATCCTTCCCATCCCTTGTGTATTTATATCTGTGTTCTCTGTTTGTCTGTTGCCAGTTCGTCTTGTTTGTTCAAGCCTACCAGTTGTTTGTCTCAGCACCTGTTTTTCCCTAGTCTCTCTTTTTCTCATCCTCCTGGTTTTTGATCTTTGCCTGTCTTGACCCTGTACCCGCCCGCCTGACCAATGCCTGTACCTGACCCTGAGCCTGCCTGCCATCCTGTACCTTGGCCTCTGCTCTGGATTATCAACACCTGCCTGCCTTGACCTGTCGTTTGCCTGCCCCTGTGGTTACAATAAACATTGTTACTTCACACAGTCTGCACTTGGGTCTAACCTTGATTTCTGATAGCCACCTATCCAATTCTCCCCCAACCTTTTTGAGAAGTGGAGTATAGTTCAGTTGATATGTCTTAATAATTTCAGAAGGAATTTGTAATCCAAGATATGTCATTTTCTGAGTTCTCCAAGAAAACGGCTGCTCTAAGATTGGGATCTGCATAGCTGCCCTGTTAAAAGGCAATATTATACTCTTCGATAAATTTATTTTATATACTGAAAAGGTCCCATATTCTTTCAGGGAGTCAACTAATGCTCGGAGTGAAATGTCTGGTTCAGTGAGGTAAAGCAAAATGTCATCAGCATATAGTGACACCAGATGTTCACGCCCACCTATACGAACACCATGGATGGATGAGATCTAAAAGCTAAACCTGGATTTTCCCACAGCAGTGTTGAAAATGGATTCTCAAATTTTCTCAGACGTAATCTCTTTCTCCAAGTACTCTCTATCCTCATCAGTTAAATTGAGTTTGTTCAAAAACTCATGCATTGTGGCATCCCTTTCAGACTTGTACAAGGTTTCATAAAACTCCCTGAAGACTAGAGGACTTTCCTCAGGACTGTGAACAACTGTGTTATTGGGCATCTTAATCGAGCTAATAACTCTACTAGCTTCCTCTTGCCTTACCTGCCAAGCAAGCAACTTTCCTGCCTTTTCATAGTAGTTTTGTTTTGTTCTCCTAGGAGCGTTTTCCGCTTTGTGGGTCGTCAGGGTGTTATTTTCCAATCGCTTTGAGTCAAATTTTTGTAGAGTTGAGTCGTTTCCAGATCTCAAATTTTTTTCTCCAACGAATCTACTTGAGCCTTATACATCTTACGAGCACCTGAACTAAAGTATATTATTTGCCCCCTCAGATATGCAAGGAGAGCTGCCCATAAAACGATGGGGGGGCAGAGTTGTTATTGGTGCTACAAGATATGTCGATATGTGTCACGTCCTGACCAGTAAAGGGGTTATTTGTTATTGTAGTTCGGTCAGGACGTGGCAGGGGGTGTTTGTTTAGAGTGTTTCGGGGTTTTTTGGGCTATGTTATTAAGTAAGAGGGGTGTTTGTTTAGAGTGTTCCGGGGTTTTTGGTCCATGTTCTAGGTTAGTGTTTTTCTATGTTCAGTCTAGTTTTTCTACTTCTATGTTTAGGGTTTGTTGATTGACCTTCTATTGGAGGCAGCTGTTCCTCGTTGCCTCTGATTGAAGGTCTTATGTATAGGGGTGTTTGTGCTATAGGGGTTTGTGGGTAGTTGTCTCCTGTTTTGTGTCTGTGCACCTGACAGGACTGTTTTATGTCGTTCGTTGTTTTTGTATACGTGAGTTGTTTGTTTTTCCTTCTTTTAAATTTAATAGAGAAGATGAGTATACACGTTTCCGCTGCACTTTGGTCCAATCCTTACGACACCCGTTACAGCCATGACATAATTTTCTGGAATTTTCCAAGCTGTTTAAAGGCACAGTCAATTCAGTGTTTGTAAACTACTGACCCACTGGAATTGTGATACAATGAGTTATAAGTGAAATAATCTGTCTGTAAACAATTGTTGGAAAAATTACTTGTGTCGTGCACAAAGTCGATGTCCTAACCGACTTGGCAAAACTATATTTTGTTAACAAGAAATTTGAGGAGTGGTTGAAAAACGAGTTTTAATGACTACAACCTAAGTGTATGTTAACTTCCCACATCAACAGTAGGTGTCTGGTTAGACTGTAAACTCTCCTTCCAGACTCACATTAAGCATCTTCAATTCAAAATTCAATCTAGAATCAGCTTCCTATTTCGCAACAAATCCTCGTTCACTTATGCTGCTTAACATACCCTCATAAAACTGACTATCCTACCAATCCTTGACTTCAGCGATGTCATTTACAAAATAGTCATCACAGTGCCATCCGTTTTGTCACCAGTCCCAAATACTACCCACCATTGCGACCTGTATACTCTCGTTGGCTGGCGCTCGCTTCTTATTCGTCGCCAAACCCACTGGCTCCAGATCATCTATAAGTCTTTGCTCGGTAAAGCCCCACCTTATCTCAGCTCACTGGTCACCATAGCAACACCCACCCGTAGCATGCACTCCAGCAGGTATATTTCCCTAGTCATCCCCAAAGCCAACTCCCCCTTGGCCGCCTTTCCTTCCACTTCTCTGCTGCCAATGACTGGAATGAATTGCAAAAATCACTGAAGCTGGAGACTTATATCTCCCTTACAAACTTTAAGCATCATCTGTCAGAGCAGCTTACCGATCATTACACCTGTACACAGCCCATCTGTAAACAGCCCATCTGTAAACTACCTCATCCCCATATTGTTATTCATTTTTGCTGTTTTGCACCCCAGTATCTCTACTTGCACATCGTCATCTGCACATCTATCTGTCCAGTGTTAATGCTAAATTGTAATTATTTCACCAAAATGGCCTATTTATTGCCTTACCTCCCTAATCTTACTACATTTGCACACACTGTATATAGATTTTTTCTATTGTGTTACTGACTGTACGTTTGTTTATCCCATGTGTAACTCTGTGTTGTTTTTGTCGCACTGCTTTGCTTTATCTTGGCCAGGTCGCAGTTGTAAATGAGAACGTGTTCTCAACTGGCCGACCTGGTTAAATAAAGGTGAAACCCCCCCCCCCCCCCCCCAAAAAACATCTGTGGATCTGTTAAGGTGGTATGCAAATTGGAGTGGGTCTAGGGTTTCTGGGATAATGGTGTTGATGTGAGCCATGACCAGCCTTTCAAAGCACTTCATGGCTACAAACGTAAAGGCTATGGGTCGGTAGTCATTAAGGCAGGCCACCTTAGTGTTCTTGGGCACCGGGACTATGGTCTGCTTGAAACATGTTGGTATTACAGTCTCAGTCAGGGATAGGTTGAAAATGTCAGTGAAGACACTTGCCAGTTGGTCAGCGCATGCTCAGAGTACACGTCCTGGTAATCCGTCTGGCCCTGCGGCCGTGTGAATGTTGACCTGTTTAAAGATCTTACTCACATCGGTTGCGGAGAACGTGATCGCATAGTCGTCTCATGAATCTTTCAGTCTTACTTGCCTCAAAGCGAGCATAGAATTAATTTAGCTCGTCTAGTAGGCTCTTGTCACTGGGAAGCTCTCGGCTGTGCTTCCCATTGTAGTCTGTAATAGTTTGCAAGTCCTGCCACATCCGACGAGTGTCGGAGCCGGTGTAGTACGATTCGATCTTAGTCCTTTATTGATGTTTTGCCTGTTTGATGGTTCATGGAGGGTATAGCGGGGTTTCTTATAAGCTTCCGGGTTAGAGTCCCACTCCTTGAAAGCGGCAGCTCAATCACTGTGGGGACAACATCATCAGTGCACTTACTGATGAAGCCAGTGACTGATGTGACTTACTCCTCAATGCCATTGGCAGAAGCCCGGAACATATTCCAGTCTGTGCTAGCAAAACAGTCCTGTAGCTTAGCATCTGAGTCGTCTGATCCCTTCTTTATTGACCTAGTCACTGTTGCTTCCTGCTTTAATTTTAGCTTGTAAGCAGGAATCAGGAGGATAGAATTATGGTCAGATTTGCCAAATGGAGGACGAGTGAGATCTCTTTACGCGTCTCTGTGTGTGGAGTAAAGGTGGTCTAGAGTTTTTTTCCTCTGGTTGCACATTTAACATGCTGATAGAAATGAGGTAAAATGGATTTAAGTTTCCCTGCTTTATTGTCCCCGACCACTAGAAGCGCTGCCTCTGGATGAGCGTTTTCCTGTTTGCTTATGGCCTTATACTGCTCATTGAGGGTGGTCTTAGTACCAGCATCAGTTTGTGGTGGTAAATAGACAGCTACGAAAAATATAGATAAAACTCTCTTGGTAAATATTGTGGTCTACAGTTTTTCATGAGATACTCTACCTCAGGTGAGCAAAACCTCAAGACTTCTTTAATATTAGATTTCGTGCACCAACTGTTGTTTACAAATATACACAGACCACCACCTCTTGTCCTACCAGAGGCAGCTGTTCTGTAACTTAAGATATTACCGTTTTTAATGTCCTGTTGTTAGGATATTCGTGATCGTAGCTCATCTATTTTGTTATCCAATGATTGAACGTTGGCTAATAGAACTGATGGTAGAGGCAGATTACCCACTCGCTGTCGGATCCTTACAAGGCACCCCGACCTACGTCCTCGATATCTCAGTTTCTTTCTCATGCGAATGACGGGGATTTGGGCCTTGTCGGGTGTCTGAAGTAAATCATTTGCGTCCAACTCGTTAAAGAAAAAATCTTTGTCCACTATGAGGTGAGTAATCACTGTCCTGATTTCCATTAGCTCTTTTCGGTCATAATAGACAGTGGCAGAAACATTATGTACAAAATAAATTGCAAATAACGCAAAAAAACACACACAATAGCATAATTGGTTATGAGGCCATAAAACAGTGCCATTCCAATATGTCCAATGGTGTTGTTCTGCATTTAGGAGTGGGAGATGTGGTATAAATGAGGCTTATGCTTGGAACCCACATATGGGATGACCAAAATCATAGAACCACCTTCAGTGGCTTCCTGCTCTTTCCAACGTGAGAAGATTGTAGTACAGAGAAGAAAATTGCACAGTGTCACACTATAAAGTTGATGGTGCAAAAGCACAGCATGACAACTTTGATTCAATCAAATCAAACAGCCACATAATTTGTTTTATTGAATTAGAGTTCTGTTACTTGGATTGGGTGTGTTATGTGAATCAGTAGTTTGAGCAGAACCACAATATTTCATGAATACATCTAGTATGTCATCCTGCAAAAGTTGTTGTCTCCTTGGTAGCGTACTGTTCTGTTACAGTCATGGTATTCTACATCTTACTTTTTTATTCTGACATTCAATGGGAACATCATTATTGCTATATTGCTATTAGGTTGAGAAAAATGGTAATGAACAAAATGGCCAGCCTAGCATTGTGCAAGTAGGCTATTTACCTGCCGAGGCAATACCTATTCACTCTGTCCCTGTTTCAGTGAGCATAAGGTCAAGCCTCGAACACTGCCCTTTAACAAAGTGCCACTTTGGTTGAGGTGGGCATATTACGTTATGAAAAAACCCCAACAAATTCCTCAAATAAAAGAGGAGGAAAATGACATCTCATGAATGTGATCATTGTTTCCTTCCCTTTGGTGTTTCACATCATAAACCTCTCGGAATGCAGCTGCATCACTGTTTGAGCTTTGACTCAAATCCATTCAGACGCTTTGTTGTGCAGTCAGTCAGATCGTACGTATGAACACACACACACACAGACACACACACACACACACACACACACTGTACACAGCCTTCTTTATCAGTCATCTACTACAGCCCTGATAACCAAGATGAACACCAAAAAGAGACGTGCAAGTACTCCAGGTCCCCCCATTCACTGCCCGTGACCGTGGTTACAACAGGTTAAGTTGAGAAGTAGCGATTAGTCCTTCCCCCTCTGTTATCTCCCATAGCAAAGACTTATTTTTGCACGTCTGTATCTCGGTGACGATGAATGATATGAGCTAATATCGCCACAGAAATTTCAACATGGTGTCAAAGCATGCACTCACTGTATTTGTGTCACATTCCAAGTTCTCATACTGACAGATTGGGTAAGGACATAGTAGCATATCTACTTCCTCAAAGTATGATAGCCACTGTTTTAAAATGTACGATAAACAACAAAATACTTTTCTAACGATAAAATGATGCTTTAGTCAGTAGGCCTACAACAATTCCTTCTCATACAGTATGTAAAATAAAAAAATGCAGGCCAAAGTGAGAGTGCTCGTCCCAGTATGCAGAACTAATTCACCAGTGTTTTTGGAAAGCGCCTGCAGTGCCTTGGAGAATGGTGGCTCCTTTGAATGTGCTGAGAAGTTTAGATACTACCACCAGCTACAGCAAGAGAGAGAGCTCTGCTTTGCTGCACCGAGGCTGGTTAAGCAGCTGCCATTGTGAAAGAGAGTTCCATATACTCTCTGACAACCCAGGACTGTGTGAAATGAATGCACCTTTTTTGCTTCCCTCTCCTTTCACTTCACGCTCTCTCTCTCTTACAGTACATCCCCATCACCGGTTGGAAAAATGTTTTCATAATTGCATTTCATTCTACATTGCATGTCCCCAATATAGAGGGTTTGGATAGAGTTTCAAGACACTTGAGACTGTTCAGAGAACCTCACTTTTACAGAGGTTATGACTCAGAGTGTTGTACAATTAAAGATATCAAGCCAACTTATTACAGCATTCCCCCTGAAAACCCAATAATTCAAAAATTCAGTTCAGAGTCCAGGAGGTACAGTGTGGCAGGCAGGCTCGAGGTTAGGGCAGGCAGAATGGTCAGGCAGGCGGGTCCAGAAAACAGGCAAGGGTCAAAACCGGGAGATCTAGCAAAAAAGACTAGAAAAGGAAAGCGCACGGGACACCGCGCTGGTTGACTTGGAACATACAAGACAAACTGGCACAGACAGACAGAAAACACAGGTTTAAATACTCAGGGGATAATGGGGTAGATGGGTGACACCTGGACGGGGTGGAGAAAAGCACAAGGACAGGTGAAACAGATCAGGGTGTGAGACAATGTTTAATTTGAGCAACGACTTTAATCTAAGTGATTTTCTTTGTGGGATTGTTCAGGTGTGAAGGCAAATTAATCGTGAGAGTGTTGGACAAGTTGAGTGCCACCTCTCTCTCTCTGATGGCTTAGCTGTAGGGATTTATTAAACTGTGAATGTTATGGTTAGGGCTGGGTTCACCCGTAAACCACAAGTACAAGGGGCAGGATGCGTGATTTCATGGAAATATGGATGTAATAATCGCTCGCCGTCTGTCTGTCTTTCTGGTGGTTTCATGACTTCTATTACAGCCATGAACTTTGTCAGGCCTTTACAAGCTTTGCATCTCATTAATAACATGCACATCAACAATCTAGTCTATTTGCACATACAGTAATGGGACATTTCTGTTTGTAATTTGTAGTTCATTGCTATAAAATACTGTATACTGTCTGAGATGAGAATTGGAGTGGAGCCATGGTAGCAGCATCTGCTACTCATAGCAAATTAGTTCCCCAGTGGGTGCTATTAGTGCTCCTTTCTCCACTACAAAAACATGTTTGGTGCAAGCAAAGCCCCGAGGCTAAACTGACAGTAGATGTGCATTCCATTCTGCCTGATTTAAAAGCAGAGTCTAATATTTTTAGGAATTAACTTGATCAGAGATGAGCATGAGGCATTTTCTTGATCAAATAGAAATGGAGTATAAAGAAAGGTAGGAGTCATGTTACCGTTCGAGGGGACCTACCACTGATGATCAAAGCGTTAAATCTTCAATCACCATGTTAAAATTATATGAGTCTATGTCGGGAGCTTCAGTGATGGTTGAGCCCAAGGGCTTCTTTGAGATGCAAATTCAAGCGTGTTCAATGTGTGTTTCAGAGTTTATTTACCACACACATACACACACACACACACACACACACTCATACTCACACTCACACAGACACACACAGCTACTATGATATACAGTATGACATTATGTACATATAATATCCCATAACAGCCAGATATAATTGTGCAATGACAGAGAAACCCCTGGCCCCTGATGGCTTGTCTGTCGGCATGTTACTCTGTTCAGGTCTTTTTAACCTGCCATTGGACCCTGTGTGATCTGGGAGGGAGAAGGGAGGCGCACACACACACAGCCAGAGCTCCTTGTACCGTGGCCAGAGCCTGAAGATGCATATCTCCTTAGAATCCTGAAAACACCTGATTGTACTCAGATTCAAATGCATCGCACTGAACCAGACAGAGAGGGCTGTTCACTGGAAATGCACACAGGAATTCTTTTCCATCTTGCCTGTGGTAACATGGCGAATTAAATTCTATCAAAGTCCAATACACAAAAAAAAACAATTCTAGTTGTCTATACTTAGTTCTTTTTTCATTTTATAGCCAGTCTGTTGAACTTGTGTAACACCAAGCATGATGAGAGAGGGAGGGAAGGAGGGAGGGAGAGAGACACAGCAGCATGTGAGCGCTCGCATTTTTCAACATGTTTTTTACAAAAAGATAGATTTGGAGTTAGATAAACTTGGATTTTTCAGCAGAGACATATACAGGATGCTACCCTCAACAGCATAACCTTCACTCCAGATTCAAAACTCCAAACCAACAACTTAATTTTGGACAAAATTACCTGGAAGGATTACTACTACCAAGGATTCCTTTTTCAAAGCTATACAGAGGGTGCTCTGGCAAACAAACTGCAGAGACCTGAGGACACCATCCAACCTGGAACTGAGACAGACCAGATACAACTTCAAATAGCAGTGAAGTGTGAAGTGAGAGGTGTCGAAGCCTTTGAGGCCAAAAAATGGCAGGAGTCTCACAGGCTACCCCACCCAAATCCAGAGGCCTTTGAAGCCCTCTCCCACTGTTCAGAGACCATCCACTGGCATTTTCTACAAGAAATCTGCCTCCAGAAATAACAGCTTCTCCCAAGTGGGTGTGAAACCTACTCCCGTTGCCTGCTGCACTGCTGCTTGGATTCCACCTGGCGATCTGTTCACCGTCTGCCCTGGCTTGTCTCCCCCTGTCTGGTACAGGTACCCCCACCACACTCCCCCCTCTCTCCCGAGCTTTCGATCGCCTCCAGCACACAGGCACTGTTGGGGCAAGTGACTCTGAACTTACAATGGCTAGCCCCAAGTTGTTATATATTTTTTCTTGTGCATTTTGTTATTTTGCTGTTTGCCTCATGACTCCTGCATGCTTTGTTGACTTTGAACTTTCTTGTTTACCTAACCGTGGGACAGACTATGTTTGTTCCCACACTCAGGATTCTAACTCTTTATTGGCTACACAGACTTTTGGCCTCCCATCCTATTTTAACCACCTCTTGCCGGCTTGGTATTCATGTTGCCTGATGAAATTGCTGTACAATATGATATTGTTGCCATCTAATGCACATCCAAATGTCATAAATCAACACTGCAGAGCTCTCCCTGTCCTCTGCCGTGCCTTGATTGTATTACTGTTGATGATATCTGGAAATGTGCATGTATACCCTGGCCCATCTACTGTTGCTAGCCCCAATTCTGACTTGTGCTCTGATATCTGTTTCACTAATTTCTGCTCTCATAAAAGCCTGAGTTTTCTGCACGTTAACACTAGAAGCGTATTACCTAAAATGGATCAATTGAAAGTGTGGGTTCACAGCGCCAATACAGATGTGTTGGTCATTACTGAAACGTGGTTAAGGAAGAGTGTTTTGAATACTGATGTTAACCTTAATGGTTCTAACCTTTTTCGGCAAGACGGATCTTCCAAAGGTGGGGGAGTGACAATCTTTACCAAGGATCACATTCAGTGCTTGGTTGTCTCCACCAAGTCTGTCCCCAGACAATTTAATTGGCTGGTTTTGAGCATTAAACTTTCAAATAGCTCTTTGTTGACTGTTACTGGGAGTTATCGTCCCCCATCAGCACTGGCCTGTACCCTACCTGCCCTAAGCTCTCTCCTGGCCCCTTACACTAAGTCCTAAAGCATTGGGACTCCCGAAATATTTCTCAGATTATTACCAATCCCATAAGGTATGACTCCAAACACCCAGAAAAGGCTACTCTCCTCGATGTTATCCTCAGAAATAATCCTGATAGGTATCAGTCTGGTGTTCTCTGTAATGACCTTGGTGATCATTGTTTTACAGCTTGTGTTCAAAATGACTACTCAGTGAAACGACCTGTCCTGATTTGTCATAGACGCTTGGTAAAAATCTTTAATGAGCAAGCCTTCCTTCATGACCTGACCACTGTAAATTGGTATAGAATCAGCTTGATCCCCTCTGTCAAAGATGCTTGGACCTACTTTTTGATATTTTCAGTGGTATTGTTATCAAACATGTCCCCATAAGAAAATTAGAATTATAAACCGGTTCAGCCCCGGGTTCGACCGTGATATTGTAGAGTTACTCCACCTCAAGAATTGGATTTTGCGAAAGGTTTGGTGAAAGGCATACTCAGGCTGACTGGCTCTCATTCAGGCAAATGAGAAATAAGTGCACTCAGGCTATCCGGATGGCCAAAGTTAGTTACTTTAAGGAGCAGTTCTCTCTCTGTAGGTCTAACCCCAAGAAGTTCTGGAAACCGGTTAAAGACCTGGAGAATAAACCCTCCCCCTCACAGCTGCTCATGTCCCTTGAAGTTGATGATGTGGTTGTTACTGACAAGAAACACATGGCTGAGCTCTTTAATCAGCACTTCATTATGTCAGGATTCCTATTTGACTCAGCCATGCTCAGAGACTCTTTGCCCGTCCAACATTTCCTCATCTACCACACCTTCTAATGTGACTTGCCCGATGCTCCTCCCTCTTTTTCCCCTGCCCCGCTACAAAGTTTCTCCCTGCAGACGGTCACTGAGTCCGAGGTGCTAAAGGAGCTCCTTAAACTTGACCCCCCAAAAACATCTGGGTCAGATGGTTTAGACTCTTTATTCTTTAAGTTTGCTGCCCCTATCATCGCCAAGCCTGTCTCTGACCTATCTAACCTGTCTCTTCACTATGGGGCGGTTCCCATTGCTTGGAAGGCAGCCACGGTTCATCCTTTATTTAAAGGGGGAGATCAAGCTGATCCTAACTGTTATAAGCCGATTTCTATTTTGCCCTGTTTATCAAAAGTGTTGGAAAAACTTGGCAATAATCAACTGACTGGCTTTCTTGATGTCTATAGTATTCTCTCTGGTATGCAGTCTGGTTTCCGCACAGGTTATGGATGTGTCACTACAACCTTAAAGGTCTTCAATGATGTCACCTTTGCCCTTGATTCTAAGCAATGTTGTGCTGCTATTTTTATTGACTTGGCCAAAGCTTTTGATACGTAGACCATTCCATTATTGTGGGCCGGCTAAGGAGTATTGGTGTCTCTGAGGGGTCTTTGGCCTGGTTATCGGACACATCACTGCACTCTATTATCCTCTGTAAACTGGTCATCTCTGTATACCCATAACAAGACCCACTGGTTGATGCTTATTTATAAAACCCTCTTAGGCCTCATTCCCCCCTATCTGAGATATCTACTGCAGCCCTCATCCTCCACATACCACACCTGTTCTGCCAGTCACATTCTGTTAAAGGTCCCCAAAGCACACACATCCCTGGGTCGTTCGTCTTTTCAGTTCGCTGCAGCTAGCGACTGGAACGAGCTGCAACAAACACTCAAACTGGACAGTTTTATCTCAATCTCTTCATTCAAAGACTCAATCATGGACACTCTTACTGACAGTTGTGGCTGCTTTACGTGATGTATTGTTGTCTCTACCTTCTTGCCCTTTGTGCTGTTGTCTGTGCCCAATAATGTTTGTACACTGTTTTGTGCTGTTACCATCTTGTGCTGCTGCCATGTTGTGTTGCTACCATGTTGTTGTCATGTTGTGTTGCTACCATGCTGTGTTGTCATGTGTTGCTGCCATGCTATGTTATTGTCTTAGGTCTCTCTTTATGTAGTGTTGTCTCTCTTGTCGTGATGTGTGTTTTGTCCTATATTTTTATTTAATTTATTTGTATTTTTTTTTATCTCAGCCCCCGTCCCCGCAGGAGGCCTGACTTTCCTAGTTAAATAAAGGCATTCAAAACAACACTTAACAGGTAGTTGAAATCATCCTATTTCAGGATGTTTTGATGTCAATACATGGTCCTCTTTTCAGTGATACCCTAATAAAACATGCCAATAACGTACTATCATTACATTTTACATTTACTGTTCAAACATTACAAATTATACTTGTCTGCATGATGTTACACAATAATGAGACTGAAATGCCACACAGGGCCATCAGTGGTTTGGTGACTCTTTAATGCATCATCTGAGAAATAATATCTTCCAGTCTAGATGACTGTGTTGTGTTGTGCAACCTTCTGATCACACTTGTTGGCTTCCACCACAGTCCCCTCTAGGCAAACAGTGATACAATGTCCATATTTACCTTGGCGCTCATCTTCCTTATGAGAGACATAGTTCTGGGTGGCCTCAAAGGTCTTTGTGAGGTGATGCTCTGATACAACTCTGCCAATCTAGGCAAATTTCAATCAAACTTTGAAGTCTCCGGAAACTTGTTCATTACCTTAAAGCGATGCCACCCTTTTTATATCAAGTGACCCGGTCTGGTGGGATGTAACTTATGTGTAGTGATAGTATGTTGTGAATGGTTGGATGTGTTTTTCTTCAAAACCTCAGCTGTCTAAGGATGAGAAATGTTGACCTTTGACACCGGAAGTGATACATGATCTAGGTGATGAAGTATCACTGCCTATCAATCATGTTAGAAACCCCTCATTTGGCTGGGCTGCTGAGTTATGTCGCAATCACTAGGAATGTTTGTTTCCTTAGGTATGAGGCTTTTTGTTGAAGCTCTGATTTCATAATTGAGGAATAACTTGAAGTGTTGTGTTTCTGTAATAGCTGTATTGACTAATTGAACAGGCCCAGCCTTTGGAATGAGCAGTGCAACCTGCAGGGCTCTCTGTTTTTCCTATTCTGCCTCATTGACTTTAACATGGGATTCCTCTATAGGTTATCTTGTTCCCACAGGAGCCAATGACTCAAAACTTTGTAAAGGACACATCATGGAAACGAGGAGAAGCTTAGGTTGTGAAACAGCTTGATTTGTGTTGTTCTAAAACCCCTTATCATACAATGGAGTACATGCCACTCACCACAAATGAGTCTACCTACAGTAGAACATGTTGTTACTCACTTAGTTTGTGTCAGGAATGCTGTTTCACTCATCCCTACTCTACACACAGAAAAGCTCTCTCTGCTCTCCCTCTCTGTTGCAACAATAAAAAAGTATTGATCAACTACAGGAGTTGATCAATACTTTTTTATTGTTTGAAAAAGACTGGATAGGTGAAAGCAATACAACGGAGAACTGTCGGTCATGTTGTTTTCACCTATCCATGGTAGACGTAGATCAGTTGTCATACACCTGGAAAGGAATCCCTGTGAGAATGTTGGGCCTTCTTGCCTGACACCTCTCCTTTGCTCTCCTCTCAGCTGGTGTAATGCATTCAGCCTATATAAATTACGATCGCCAGAACGGCCAAACAATATTTTTTTAGATGGCCTGTTTGGCCTCTAAAATGTGTTTTTTATGATCAAGTTCGATCCTCATGGCGAATTCTTTTAAAGTTTGCTACAAATCGAGATACTGTATTTAAATAAGTAGTGATCCAGTCTGACTACTACAATTGTCATCGCACAGGACCACATGCTGACCAATCACGGGCCGGCAGGCTACGAGGAGGCTCCATAGATGCTAATGTTGACTCTGTCAGGCAGGATGAAATCGACCATGATTCTTTGCTAGTGTAACAAATGTGATCTTTACTCTCTCTTGTGTTGTGTAATAAAGAAAAGAAGGCTAGCCAATGGTCTCAGTTGATCTGTAGTTTATTCTGCGACAAAGGATATCAGATGTGCATAGCTCGAGGATGTTGATGGCTGTAGATTCGCTTGCATGTCAATATCAGACTGGAAAGAATTTACGTTCGCAATCTCCCTATATCTGAGAATGCAGCTCGTGCAAGAAAGTCGACACAGTTCACACTAGGCCTCCGGTGTGCATCAGCAACCATTATACTTCTTGATGTCGACTCGCAGATCCCTCGATGCCACGTCCAGCGTAGACAAGAAGACCGGACTCGGCACCAGTGTAACATTATTGCTTCCATCCCTCTCCTCGCCCCAGCCTGGGTTTGAACCACAGACCCTCTGAACACATCAACAACAGTCACTCGCGAAGCATCATTACCTATCACTCCCTTGCAGAGTAAGGGAAACAACTACTTCAAGGTCTCAGAGAGAGTGACGTCACCGATTGAAAGGCTACTAGTGTGCACCGCTCACTAGATAGCCCTTTCACAGCGGTTACACTAGTTATGGCCACTTTCACCATGATACTTATGGATTTTTTGGGGGCCATTTAGCTCCATTCAGCAAAATGGCGATGTTCATATTCAAATACTTCCAGCTTCATGCACCATAGGGGGTTTTCCATAGGAATACATGGATGACGTCAGCGCCATCACTATCTAATGGTTTAAATGTCTATGGTCTGAAGGCTGTGGAATGCACACTGTCTGTCTGCTTTAGGCGGCATTCTGCCTTCTCCTTACATTTCTCAGCCTTCAACGTTGCCCACAACTGTCTCGTGTGAACTACAATCCCTATGCTTTGTTTTAACGTTTAGAAACCTCAATAATCATTGCTTGTGATACAGCTTTCGAAACATAAAGTAAAAAATATTTAAGACTTACTGTAGCAGTTTTGCACAGATCCATACAGCTATGAGTGCCTCCATCTGACGAAACTACACTTCAGCTACACTTCCAGAATTATGCTTACACACAGGTGTTCGGAGCACGCTAGATATATAATTATCACAGGTGGTCGTCTCTGTCCTCCTTCTGTTTTCCGTAAAGAAGCGCTGTAAACATGGATATATGGCTGGGTAGCAACACTAACCCTAACCCTATAAAGGTGTGTCAATTTAACCTTTTGTTTTTTGAAAATTATTTCTCGCTGACATGAAAGGTAAAGTCCTTATGCTTCCAAAACCATACTGCAAGCGATACGTGTTAATGTTCAGGCCAAGCGTCTGGGCTCTTAACAAAACTCCCCCATACAGAAGACACCTTCGTCCAATGATTCTTATGTGTAAAGTAATGTAACTGAGAGTCATGATCAAGGGCAATAAGTGGATTTGAGAGTAATACATTTTCTGTAGGTGAGCAATGGGCAGAGTTGTAGAATGATGGAGAGTTGGGGCTTGTCTCCGGAGAAACAGTGTCGCTGTTGGAGTAATGAGCTAGTGCGTCAAGTGTTTGTTATTTCTAAAAGACATTTTTCCTCTTTGAGGTGCAAACGTTGTCACATTACAAGACTGCTGCGACATGTTCGTCTCCAAAGATAATTTTAAGTTGGGAAAATCGTGGGCCATTGGAATTTACTGTAATATTACTGAAATACAAACATTTTGTAGGATTGAGATAAGGAAATTAATGGATGCACACTGAGTAGTCAGCTCCAAATTACATAGGCAACCTTATAATATTGGTTTATAATGCAAGTACAAGAAGGAATGACCGACCACATACTGTTCAGCCATGACAGGTAAACATCAACAGTTTTACCAAAATGTTGTATTTAATGACACAGAACAACAATAAACAACAATAAACAAACCAAACTGTTTACCACAGTGAAATTGGCAGTGGAAACATAACCAAGAGTAGTCAAACCAAACCCTGCCAACTCCTCTCTCTCTACAATGTGCATGGGCCACTTATTATTCCCATAAAACACTGTGTCGCATACACAAGCTTACCCACCAACACGCCTCAGGCTAGGGGAGGTAGTATACATTGCAGGCAACTAAATGTAACTAATAAAATGTTCGAGAAATATAGCTAATGATGCGGAGCGAGAGTAAAAAAAACAACAAATACAGTACTCGTCAAAGGTTTGGACACACCTACTCATTCAAGGGTTTTTCTTTATTTTTACTATTTTCTAAATTGTAGAATAATAGTGAAGACATCAAAACTATAAAATAACACATAAGGAATCTTACAGTAACGAAAAATGTGCTAAACAAATATTATATTTTAGATTCTTCAAAGTAGCCACCCTTTGCCTTGATGACAGCCTTGCACATTCTTGGCATTCTCTCAACCAGCTTCACCTGGAATGCTTTTCCAACAGTCTTGAAGAAGTTCCCACATATTCTGAGCACTTGTTGGCTGCTTTTCCATTACTCTGCGGTCCAACTCATCCCAAACCATCTCAATTGGGTTATCTGATGCAGCACTCCATCACTCTCCTTCTTGGTCAAATAGCCCTTACACATCATGGAGGTGTGTTGGGTAATTTTCCTGTTGAAATAAATGATAGTCCCACTAAGCGCAAACCAGATGGGATGGTGTATCGCTGCAGAATGCTGTGGTAGCCATGCTGGTTAAGTGTGCCTTGAATTCTAAATAAATCCACAGCAGTGTCACCAGTAAAGAACCTCCACACCATTACATCTGCTTCATGGTGGGAACCATACATGCGGAGATCATCTGTTCACCTACTCTGATTTCTCACAAAGACATGGCAGTTGGAACCAAAAATCTTAAATTTGGACTCATTAGACCAAAGCACAGATTCCCACCGGTCTAATGTCCATTGCTCGTGTTTCTTGGTCCAAGCAAGTCTCTTTTTATTATTGGTGTCCTTTAGTAGTGGTTTCTTTGCAGCAATTCGACCATGAAGGCCTGATTCATGCAGTCTCCTCTGAACAGTTGAAGTTGAGATGTGTCTGTTAATTTAACTCCATGAATAATTTATTTGGGCTGCAATTTCTGAGGCTGGTAACTCTAATAAATGTATCCTCTGCAGCAGAGGTAACTCTGGGTCTTCCTTTCCTGTGGCGGTCGTCATGAGCCAGTTTCATCATAGCGCTTGATGGTTTTTGCGACTGCAAGTTCTTGAAATGTTCCGTATTGACTGACATTCATGTCTTAAAGTAATGATGGACTGTCGTTTCTCTTTGCTTATTTAAGCTGGTCTTGCCATAATATGGACTTGGTATTTTACCAAGTAGGGCTATCTTATGTATACCACCCCTGCCTTGTCACAACACAACTGATTGTCTCAAAGGCATTAAGAAGGAAAGACATTCCACAAATTGACTTTTAACAAGGCACACCTGTTAATTGAAACACATTCCAGGTGACTACCTCATGAAGCTGGTTGAGAGAATGCAAAGAGTGTGCAAAGCTGTCTTCAAGGCAAAGGGTGGCTACTTTGAAGAATCTCAAATATAAAATATATTTTCATTTGTTTAACACTTTTTTAGTTACCACATGATTCCATATGTGTTATTTCATAGTTTTCACTTTTCACTATTCACTAATAGTGTCTTCACTAATATTGTACAATGTAGAAAATAGTAGAAATAAAGAAAAACCCTTGAATGAGTAGCTGTGTCCAAACTTTTGACTAGTACTGTAGATGTTTTATTGTCACATACACCAGATAGATGTAGTGAAATGTGTTGTTTTAGAGGGTCAGCCATAGTAGTATGGCGCCCCTGGAGCAAATCAGAGTTCAAGCCTTGTTCGCATTGCAGTTTGAGGTGATTTAAATCATTTATTTTTGTATATTTGATTTTTCCTGCAGTCTGAACAGCCAAAAGGTGGTTTGAAATCAGATTCAAATCAGCAGTCTTATGGCTTAGGTGTAGAAGCTGTTAAGGAGCCTTTTGGTCCTAGACTTGGCGCTCCGGCACCGCTTGCCGTGCGGTAGCAGAGAAAACAGTCTATGACTTGGGTGAATGGATTCTCTGACAATTTTATGGGCTTTCCTCTGACACCGTCTATTATATAGGTCCTGGATGGCAGGAAGTCCTGTAGTACACGATCAGCTCCTTTGTCTTGCTCACATTGTGGGAGAGGTTGTTGTCCTGGGGTGTATGCCTTATGATTAACCAGTTGTGGTGTGATCATAACAACATACAGGAACTCAAGTCCTTTTGTTCACCTGACCTAGAATTCCTTACAATCAAATGCCGACCGCAATATCGACCAAGAGAATTCTCTTCGATTATAGTCACAGCCATGTATATCCCCCCCCAAGCAGACACCTCGACGGCCCTGAAAGAACTTCATTGGACTCTATGTAAACTGGAAACCACATATCCTGAGGCTGCATTTATTGTAGCTGGGTATTTTAACAAGGTTAATCTGAAAATAAGGCTCCTTAAATTTTAGCAGCATATCGAATGTGCGACTTGGGATGGCAAAACTCAGGATCATTGCTACTCAAATTTCAAAGCCCTCCTTCGCCCGCCTTTCGGCAAATCTGACCACTGACCAGCCTATAGACTGAAACTAAAACAGGAAATGCCCGTGCTCAGGTCTGTTCAATGCTGGTTCGACCAATCTGATTCCACGCTTCAAGATAGCTTCGATCACGTGGACTGGGATATGTTCCGGATAGCATTGGACAACAACATTGATGTATACGCCTATTTGGTGAGCGAGTTTATTAGCAAGTGCATCGATGATGTGGTACCCACAGTGACTATTAAAACCTTCCCCAACCAGAAACCGTGGACTGATGGCAGCATTCGCGCAAAACTGAAAGCGCAAACCACTGCTTTTGATAATGGCAAGGTGGCCGGAAACATGACCGAATACTAACAGTGTAGAAATTCCTCTCCACAAGGCAATCAAACAAGCTAAGCGTCGGTATAGAGACAAAGTAGAGTCGCAATTCAACGGCTCAGACACGAGACGTATTTGGCAGGGTCTACAGTCAATCACGGACTACAAAAAGAAAACCAGCCCCGTCGCGGACACTGATGTCTTACTCCCAGACAAACTAAACAACTTCTTTGCTCACTTTGAGGACAATACAGTGTCACTGACACGGCCCGCTACCAAAACCTGCGGGCTCTCCTTCACTGCAGCCAACGTGAGTAAAACATTTAAACGTGTTAACCCTCGCAAGGCTGCCGGCCCATCGGCATCCCTAGCCGCGTCCTCAGAGCATGCACAAACCAGCTGGCTGCTGTGTTTACGGACATATTCAATCAATCCCTATCCCAGTCTGCTGTTCCCATATGCTTCAAGAGGGCCACCATTGTTCCTGTATCTGAGCTAAATGACTATCGCCCCGTAGCACTCACTTCCGTCACAATGAAGTGCTTTGAGAAACTAGTCAAGGATCATATCATCTCCACCCTACCTGATACCCTAGACCCACTCCAATTTGCTTACCGCCCCAATAGGTCCACAGACGACACAATCGCAATCACACTGCACGCTGCCATAACCCATCTGGACAAGAGGAACACCTATGTAAGAATGCTGTTCATCGATTACAGCTCAGCATTTAACACCATAGTACCCTCCAAACTCGTCATTAAGCTCGAGACCCTGGGTCTCGACCCCGCCCTTTACAACTGAGTCCTGGACTTTCTGACGGGCCGCCCCCAGGTGGTGAGGGTAGGAAACAACATCTCCACCCCACTGATCCTCAACACTGGGGACCCACAAGGCTGCGTTCTCAGCTCTCTCCTGTACACCCTGTTCACCCATGACTGAGTGGCCATGCACAACTCCAACTCAATCATCAAATTTGCAGACGACACTACAGTGGTAGGCTTGATTACCAACAACAACGAGACGGCCTACAGGGAGGAGGGGAGGGCCCTCGGAGTGTGGTGTCAGGAAAATAACCTCACACTCAACATCAACAAAACAAAGGAGATGATCATGGACTTCAGGAAACAGCAGAGGGATCACCCCCCTATGCACATCGGTAGGATAGTAGTGGAGAAGGTGGAAAGTTTTAAGTTCCTCGGCCTACACATCACAGACAAACTGTAATGGTCAATCCACACAGACAGCGTGGTGAAGAAGGCGCAACAGCGTCTCTTCAACCTCAGGAGGCTGAAGAAATTTGGCTTGTCACCAAAAACACTCACAAGCTTTTACAGATACACATTCGAGAGCATCCTGTCGGGCTGTATCACCGCCTGGTACGGCAACTGCTCTGCCCACAACCGTAAGGCTCTCCAGATGGTAGTAAGGTCTGCACAACGCATCACCGGGGGCAAACTACCTGCCCTCCAGGACACCTACACCACCCGATGTCACAGGAAGGCTAAAAATATCATCAATTACAACAACCACCCGAGCCACTGCCTGTTATCATCCAGAAAGCGAGGTCAGTACAGGTGCATCAAAGCTGGGACCGAGACTGAAAACAGCTTCTATCTCAAGGCCATCAGACTGTTAAACAGCCATCACTAACATTGAGTGGCTGCTGCCAACATACAGACTCAATTTCTAGCCACTTGTAACGGCCGTCGTCAAAATGAGACCAAGGTGCAGCGGAGGATGTGTTCATCTTGAAAGACTTTAATGGACTAAATGAACACTTACAAAATCAACCAAAAATGACCAGAAACAGTTCTGTCAGGTTGTAAAATTAAACAGAAAACATTCACCCACAAACCCCAAAGGAAAAACAGGCTGCCTATGTATGACTCTCAATCAGCAACAACGATCTACAGCTGTTCCTGATTGAGAGCCATACACGGCCGAAACAAAGTAATACACCAACATAGAAAACGGAACATAGAACGCCCACCCATGTCACACCCTGACCTAACCAAAAATAGAGAACAAAAAACCCTCTCTATGGCCAGGGCGTTACACCACTTTAATAATTAATAATTGGATGTAATAAATGTATCACTAAAACACTTAAACAATGCAACATTATATAATGTTTACATACCCTACATTACTCTATACCATCTACTGCATTTTGCCTATGCCGTTCGGTCTTCGCTCATCCATATATTTATATGTACATATTCTTAATCATTCCTTTACACTTGTGTGTATAAGGTAGTTGTTGTGAAATTGTTAGGTTACTTGTTAGATATTACTGCACGGTTGGAACTAGAAGCACAACATTTCGCTACACTGGCATTAACATCTTCTAACCATGTGTGTGTGACCAATAACATTTGATTTGATTTGATTTGACACCGCCAGTTCTCTGACCTCCTCCCAATAGGCTGTCTCATCGTTGTCAGTGATCAGGTCTGTTGTGTCGTCAGCAAACTTAATGATGGTGTTGGAGTCGTGTTTGGTCACTTAGTCGTGGGTGAACAGGGAGTACAAGAGGGGACTAGGTACACACCCCTGAGGGGCCCCTGTGTTGAGGATTAGTGTGGCAGACGTGTTGTTGCCTACCCTTACCACCTGGGGCTGGCCCGTCAGGAAGTCCAGGATCCAGTTGCAGAGGGAGGGGTTTAGTCCCAGGGTCCTTAGCTTAGTGATGAGGTTTGTGGGCACTATGGTGTTGAACACTGAGCTGTAGTCAATGAACAGCATTCTCACATAGGTGTTCCTTTTGTCAAGGTGGGAAAGGGCAGTGTGGAGTGTGATTGAGATTGCATGATATGTGGATCTGTTGGGGTGGTATGCAAATTAGTGGGTCTAGGGTATCCGGGAGGATGTTGTTGATGTGAGCCATGACCAGCCTCAAAGCACTTCATGGCTACCGACGTGAGTTCTACCGGCCGGTAATCATTTTGGCAGGTTACCTTCGTTTCCTTGGGCACAGGGACTATGGTAGTCTGCTTGAAACATGTAGGTATTACGGACTCGGTCAGGGAGAAGTTGATAATGTCAGTGAAGACACTTGCCAATTGGTCAGCGCATGCTTTGAGTACACGTCCTGGTAATCCGCCTGGCCCCGCAGCTTTGTGAATGTTGACCTTGCTCACATCGGTTACCGAGAGCGTTATCACACAGTCGTCTAGAACAGCTGGTGCTCTCATGCATTGATGGTTCGTCTGAGGGCATAATGAGATTTCTTATAAGCGTCCGGATTAGTGTCCCGCTCCTTGAAAGCGGCAGCTCTACCCTTTAGCTCGGTGCGGATGTTGCCTGTAATCCATGGCTTCTGGTTGGGATATGTTCGTACGATCACTGTGGGGACGACGTTGTCGATGCACTTATTGATGAAGCCGATGACTGAGGTGGTATATTCTTCAATGCCATTGGATGAATTCCGGAACATATTTCAGTCTGTGCTAGCAAAACAGTCCTGTAGCGTAGCATCCGCATCATCTGACCACGTCCGTACTGAGCGAGTCACTGGTACTTCCTGCTTTAGCTTTTGCTTGTAAGCAGGAATCAGGAGGATAGAATTATGGTCAGATTTGCCAAATGGAGGGCGGGGGAGAGCTTTGTATGCATTTCTGTGTGTGGAGTAAAGGTTGTCTAGAGTTGTTTTTCCTCTGGTTACACATGCTGGTAAAAATGTGGTAAAACTGATTTAAGTTTGCCTACATTAAAGCCACCGGCCACTAGGAGCGCCGCTTCTGGATGAGCATTTTCTTGTTTGCTTATGGCCTTATAGAGTTAGTTGAGTGCGGTCGTAGTGCCAGCATCGGTCTATGGTGGTAAATAGACAGCTACGAGTAATATAGATGAGAACTCTCTTGGTAGATAGTGTGGTCAAAAGCTTATCATGAGGTACTCTACCTCAGGTGAATAATACCTTGAGACTTCTTTAATATTAGTCATCGCGCACCATCTGTTATTGACAAAAAGACACACACCCCTACCCCTCATCTTACCAGACGTATATTTTTCTCTGTTCTGCCGGTGCATGGAAAATCCTGTGTCGTCGTTCAGCCAGGACTCGGTGAAACATAAGATATTACAGTTTTTAATGTGCTGTTGGTAGGATAATCATATTTTATTTTCCAATGATTGGATATTAGCAAGTAGAACGGATGGCAGTGGGAGTTAACTCGCTCACATACGGAATCTCAGAAGGCAGCTTGATCTACGCCCTCTTTTCGTCCGTCTTTTCTTCACGCAAATGATGGGGGATTTGGGCCTATTCCCGAGAAAGCAGTATATCCTTCTCGTCGGACTCGTTAAAGGAAAAAGCTTCTTCCAGTTTGTGGTGAGTAATCACTGTTCTGATGTCCAGAAGTTATTTTCAGTCATAAGAGATGATAGCAGCACCATTATGTACAAAATAAGTTTAAAAAATAAGTTAAAAACTACGCAAAAAACGAACTAAATAGCACAGTTGGTTAGGAGCATATAAAACGTCAGCCATCCTCTTCGGCGCCATCTTCAACATGTGGTAGCTAACTAGCTTGTTAAAACCCTTTCTTGCAGTCAAATAACCAAATTGCCTTCTAGTGGCCTCATGGGTGCAATGTTTTTAATATTTTAATAATTTCGTAAATCCAGTGTTTCTATGTCAAACGGTTTTGTTATATTTCAGTCTTCTGTGAGGTATATAAAGTGTAATATTGGGACGCAAACTCAAAATGTAATACATTTCAACTCTATATATGACATGCTACAGGTGTCTTCTTTTTTAAGCCCATAACCATGTGTGTGAGATGTATACTTTAGTTTCAAAGTAGATATGTTAAGACAACCAAGAAACACTTGTGTGACCCTGATTTAGCCACAGCAGTTAGTTTATTAGCCAAAGAGGACTTGTTTTGAAAGTTGGATCATCCTTTGAGGCTTTAAAAGCATTCTTACAGTATGATTTTGAACACTCAGAGTAACTGGTAATCGTCCATGGCAGGCATTGTTGTCACATTAGCTTGCTACATAACTTCTGAGTGACAGGAAGCACGACCTCCACCGCCAATCAGCCTACACCACTGCGCACACACCCGTCGTTACTTTGGCAACTAGCGTAGCCATGTCAGCAAATGACTTCTGTGTGTGTGTTCAGACAGATCTGATTTCAAATCAAATCAAATGTATTTGTCACATACACATGGTTAGCAGGTGTTTCTAGTTCCGACCATGCAGTAATATCTAACAAGTAATATAACCTTACAATTTCACAACAACTACCTTATACACACAAGTGTAAAGGAATGAATACGAATATGTACATAAAAATATATAAATGAGTGATGGCCGAACGGCATAGGCAAGATGCAGTAGATGGTATAGAGTACAGTATATACATATGAGATGAGCAATGCAGGGTATGAAAACATTATATGAAGTGACATTGTTTAAAGTGGCTAGTGATACATTACATCAAGATGGCAAGATGCAGTAGATGGTATAGCGTACAGTATATACATATGAGATGAGCAATGTAGGGTATGAGAACATTATATAAAGTGGCATTGTTTAAAGTGGCTAGTGATACGTTTAATTATATCAGATGGCAAGATGCAGTAGATGGTATAGCGTACAGTATATACATAAGAGATGAGTAATGTAGGGTAAGTAAACATTATATAATATAAAGTGGCTAGTCTTCCCTGTGGCTCAGTTGGTAGAGCATGGTGTTTGCAATGCCAGGGTTGTGGGTTCAATTCCCATGGGGGCCAATACAACAAACAAAAAAAATGCATGAAATGAAATGTATGTATTCACCACTGTAAATCGCTCTGGATAAGAGCGTCTGCTAAATGACTAAAATGTAAAAATGCTAGTGGTAAATTGATTACATCAATTTTTCCATTATTAAAGTAGGTGGAGTTAAGTGAGTATGTTGGCAGCAGCCACTCAATGTTAGTGATGGCTGTTTAACAGTCTGAGATAGAAGCTGTTTTTCAGCCTCTCGGTCCCTGCTTTGATGCACCTGTACTGACCTCGCCTTCTGGATGAGAGCGGGGTGAACAGGCAGCGGCTCGGGTGGTTGTTGTCCTTGATGATCTTTTTGGCCTTCCTGTGACATCGGGTGGTGTAGGTGTCCTGGAGGGCAGGTAGTTTGCATCCGGTGATGCGTTGTGCAAACCTCACTACCCTCTGCAGAGCCTTCCGGTTATGGGCGGAGCAGCTGCCGTACCAGGCGGTGATACAGCCCGACAGGATGCTCTTGATTGTGCATCTGTAAAAGTTTGTGAGTGTTTTTGGTGACAAGCCGAATTTCTTTAGCCTCCTGAGGTTGAAGAGGCGCTGCTGCGCCTTCTTCACCACGCTGTCTGTGTGGGTGGACCATTTCAGTTTGTCCGTGATGTGTACGCCGAGGAACTTAAAACTCTCCACCCTCTCCACTACTGTCCCGTCAATGTAGATAGGGGGCTGCTCCCTCTGCTGTTTCCTGAAGTCCATGATCATCTCCTTTGTTTTGTTGACATTGAGTGTGAGGTTATTTGGTCACTTGTAACTTGTTGTTGGGACAGTTAGAATTCCAAAAACAGATTTGGAAAGGCTTCAGTGCCTTGCTCAAGGACACATCAACAGATTTTTCACCTTGTCAGCTCAGGTATTCAAACCAGCAACTGTTCGGTTACTGGCCCAACACGCTAACCGCTACGCTACCTGCTAAGAGAGAGTGAGAGAGAAAGAGAGAGAGAGAGAACATCTGAACATCATATGAAAATATGAAGCTTTATTAGTTGATTATAGTATGCAACACAGTGTAAACTTGTTTTTATAGCTGTAAAACTTAATACAGCACCAGAGAAAGAGTTGGGTTGTTTGTGTATGACAGTTTATTTAACTAATCCAGGAGTGTCATTGGGCTGTTGTTGACTCTGTTGTTTTTGCTTTACCTAAGCATCTGAAGATATGATGTTAAATCATCCAGCTCCTGGATGTTAATAAATGGATTAACCTGCAATCATGGTAGTCAATCTGTTTTTATTCTCCTTGTGACATTATTCTTACATTCTTGAGCAACGTAAGATGTTGCGGGTCAACACGGTCGCCTCGAAGGAATGCATCACTCTTCTTCTTATTGAAAACATAAATCCAAACACCACTAGAATGACTTGCTACCCAGAAAACCTCCAAACGCACGGCATTTTCTACTGTAAATATATGCAGCAGCTCTCAGCCAATCCGGTCCTTTGTTTTTTAAGATGAGGAGACATTGAGTGTGGCCCTCTCTCTGACAGAATTACTGTCATGGTTGGCAGGATGACTGTCTTAAAGTGTTGAAAGAAGTGTTGATACTAAAGCAGCTGGTGTTGGTGATATTTTGACAGATTCTACCCTTACCTGACTTTCTTAGAATGTCACACAACCTATGGTCTGTCGAATAGATCAGGCTCAGTCTGTTAGAATTATGCTGTTTTCATAATGTGTACACTCCTGAACAGAAAATCATTTTGAAATCAATCGACTGACTAAACTCTTTGAATGTCTTGTAGGCCAGAGGATGATGGGTCACGTACATCTCTCTATGTAGTCTGGGCCCTCTCGTTTCTTTTCTCAGTACTGTACACATCAAATTCTCCACTGTTAAATCAACACTGAGGGTGGTAAATTTAACACTGTTCCAGTGTCTATACGGGTCCACACTTTTCAGTGTTAAATTAACAGTTTGCTTGGTGTAAAGCCTTATTTGCATATTTCCCAGTGTGCCTTGCCTTTCAAGTGAATTGTAGAGTTACCATCCATGACTGTATTTGTTTGTGACGGAGACATGGTTGTTGCATTCATTCATTTTTAATTTTGCAGCCTTCACGTAGTGAGATCCTAAGTCAAAATGTAATCAGTCAAATGTAATTATTTAAGACAATATATATTTCATAAGGCCTTATTTTGAAGTCCTAGTTTTATCCTAATAGAGTGAACTGGAACTCCTGATTTACAGAACACATAAAGCCTGCAAATCACATGTTGGCATGCAAAGTATCCAACTTTTGGCATTTTCATTGAAATGCATTCAGAATGTCTGCCAGGGTTGGGAAAACTAAGATGTGAGACTACCTAAAGAATCTAAACCGGAACAACCATTTCAGTAACAGGTGCAATAAATCTAAGTCACAGATTGGATTACTTTGAAAAAATTATGTTATTTATATTTGAGTAGCATAAGATTAATTAATCAATCAATGTACATACAAAAACATAAATATTGAAACAAACATTTCTAAAAATCAACCTGCAATAGAGCATGCTGAGAAATGTTAATGATGGTCATGATTTTCTGGTTATTAACACCAACACTGGGATTATTTTACACCAAGGAGTGTTAATTTAACACTAGACATTTTACACTGAAAAAGTTGCTGTGTACTTTCAATTGAGGAGAGATTTTATAGTCTACTTCTACCTCAGGCTTGTTTTTTTAATGGATTTTCTAAATATGTCTGATAAAGGTCTTTGTTGACCAAAATATCATAGGTTTTTAGTCGAAACCATCATATGGTAAAGTCAAATAAAAGTGTCATGCTTCACATAATCATCATTCATTATTCATTCATTTCAAGCATATTTTTTACTCTAATTGCTTCAGCTTGAACCTCCTTTTGTGTCTCGTTCAGGTATCTAATGGGGCAGATAGACCTTAAAGAGGAGGGATGGGAGAGCCTTTAAAGCCAGAGACTTCTCTTTCTGTCTCTGTTTCTTTCTCTGTCTCTATCTCTCCCTCTCTGTCTGTCTTTCTGTCTGTCTGTCTCACTCTCTCTCCATCTCTCCCTCTCTCTCTCCCCCTCTCTCGCACTTTCTGTCTGCCTGTATGTCTCTCTCTCTCTCTCTCTCTCTCTCTCTCTCTCTCTCTCTCTCTCTCTCTCTCTCTCTCTCTCTCTCTCTCTCTCTCTCTCTCTCTCTCTCTCTCTCTCTCTCTCTCTCGATATGACCAAAGCGCTGGATGACTGAAGCCATTTTTCATGTAATTACAGCAAACCTGCCTGACTGGCTCTGAGACGGTTTGTGAAAGGAGGGACCTTGACTTACATACACTATAAAGTTCATCCAGTCATCCGGGATCCACATACACTACAAAGTATTCAGACCCCTTAACTTTTCCACATTTTGTGACGTTACAGCCTTATTTTAAAATGGACAAAATGTTCCCTCATCAATCTACAGACAATACTCCACAATGACAAAAACAGGTTTTTAGAATTGTTTGCAAAACTAAAATCTCAGATTTACTTAAGAATTCAGACCCTTTACTCAGTACTTTGTTGAAGTACCTTTGGCAGCGATTACAGCCTTGAGTCTTAAAAAAATCATATTTAAACTTTATTTAACTAGGCAAGTCAGTTAAGAACAAATTCTTATTTACAATGACTGCCTACCTCCCCGGCCAAACCCTCCCCTTACCCAGACGACGCTGGGCCAATTGTGCGCCGCCCTATGGGACTCCCGATCATAGCCAATTGTGACACAGCCTGGGAACGAACCAGGGTCTATATTGACCTCTCCAGCTTCACAATGCAGTGCCTTAGAACCCTGCGCCACTCGGGCAAACTAGACTTGGCGATCCGGTACCACTTGTCGTGCGGTAGCAGGGAGAACAGTCTATGACTAGGGTGGCTGGGGTTAGGGCCTTCCTCTGACACCGCCTGGTATAGAGGTCCTGGATGGCAGGAAGCTTGGCCCTAGTGATGTACGGCCATAGGCACTACCCTCTGTACCGCCTTGCAGTCGGAGGCAGAGCAGTTGCCATACCAGGCAGTGATGCAACCCGTCCGGATGCTCTTAATGGTGCAGCTGTAGAAACTTTGGAGGATCTGGGTTTGTCGTGCCCTCTTCACGACTGTCTTGGTGTGCTTAGATCATGTTAGTTTGTTGGTGATGTGGACGCTAAGGGCTAAGGAACTTGAAGCTCTCTACCTGCTCCACTACAGCCCCGTCGATGAGAATGGGGGTGTGCTCGGTCAACCTTTTCCTGTAGTCTACAATCATCTCCTTTGTCTTAATCACGTTGAGGTAGATGTTGTTGTCCTTGCACCACACTGTCAGGTCTCTGACCTCCAATAGGCTGTCTCGTCATTGTCGGTGATCAGGCCTACCAATGTTGTGTCATCTGCAAACTTAATGATGGTGTTGGAGTCGTGCTTGGCCGTGCAGTCATGAGTGAACAGGGAGTACAGGAGGGGACTGAGCACGCACCCCGGGGGGCCCCTGTGTTGAGGATTAGCGTGGCGGATGTGTTGTTACCTAACCTTACCACCTGGGGACGGCCCGTCAGGAAGTCCAGGATCCAGTTGCAGAGGGAGGTGTTTAAGTCCCAGTGTCCTTAGCTTAGAGATGAGCTTCGAGGGCACTATGGTGTTGAAAGCTGAGCTGTAGTTAATGAACAGCATTCTCACATAGGTGTTCCTTTTGTCCAGGTGTGAAAGGGAAGTGTGGAGTGCAATAGAGATTACTTCATCTGTGTATCTGTTGGGGCGGTATGCAAATTAGGGGGGGTCTAGGGTTTCTGGGATAATGGTATTGATGTGAGCCAAGACCAGCCTTTCAAAGCACTTCATGGCTCCAGACGTGAGTGCTACGGGTTGGTTGTCATTTAGGCAGGTTACTTTAGTGTTCTTGGGCACAGGGACTATGGTGGTCTGCTTGAAACATGTTGGTAATACAGACTCAGACAGGGAGAGGTTGAAAATGTCAGTGAAGACACTTGCCAGTTGGTCAACGCATGATCGGAGTACACGTCCTGGTAATCCATCTGGCCCTGCGGCCTGAATGTTGACCTGTTTAAAGGTCTTACATTGGCTGTGGAGAGCGTGATCACACAGTCGTCCAAAACAGCTGATGCTCTCGTGCATTTTTCAGTGTTACTGGTAGGCTCTTGTCACTGGGCAGCTCTCGGCTGTGCTTCCCTTTGTAGTCTGTAATAGTTTGCAAGCCCTGCCACATCCGACGAGCGTCGGAGCCGGTGTAGTACGATTCGATCTTAGTCCTGTATTGATGCTTTATATGTTTGATGGATCATCGGAGGGCATAGCGGGATTTCTTAGAAACTTCCGGGTTAGAGTCCCGCTCCTTGAAAACGGCAGCTCTACCCTTTAGCTCTACCCTTTAGATGTTGCCTGTAATCCATGGCTTCTGGTTGGGGTATGTACGTACAGTCACTGTGGGGACGACATCATCGATGCACTTATTGATGAAGTCAGTAACTGAATTACCGATGACAAAGGCAGATTAGCCGCTCGTCACCGGATCCTCACAAGGAACCTGATCTCCTTCCATGAAACCTCCATCTCTTTCTCCTGCGAATGACGGGGATGAGGGCCTGTTTGGGTGTCTGGAGTAAATCTAGAATATGCATATTATTAGTAGATTTGGATAAAAAACACTCTGAAGTTTCTAAAACTGTTTGAATGGTGTCTGTGAGTATAACAGAACTCATATGGCAGGCAAAAACCTGAGAAGATTCCAAGCAGGAAGTGGCCTGTCTGAGAATTTGTAGTTCTTCTTTTGGTTCTCTATCGAAACTACAGTATCTGTGGGGTTACGTGGCACTTTCTAAAGCTTCCATTGGCTCTCTAAAGCCTTCAGAAAGCGGGTTGAGGCGTCTCCTGTCTGGGCAGAGTATGGTAGCTCAGTTTGTCAGTGGTCTGCCTGGTGACTAAGAGCTTGGATATGCGCGGTCCCGTGACCATGCTGTTTTTTCTTTTCCTCTTTGAATGAATACACTATTGTCCGGTTGGAATATTATTGCTATTTTACGAGAAAAATACCATAAAAATAGATTATAAACAGCGTTTGACATGCTTCTAAGTACGGTAAAGGAACATTTTGATTTTTTTTGTCTCGAAATGCGCTTGCGCGTTACCCTTTGGATAGTGACCTGAACGCACGAACAAAACGGAGGTATTTGGACATAACTATGGATTATTTGGAACAAAAACAACATTTGTTGTGGAAGTAGCAGTCCTGGGAGTGCATTCTGACGAAGATCAGCAAAGGTAAAACAATTTTTCTAATAGTAATTCTGAGTTTAGTGAGCCCCGAACTTGGCGGGTGTCAAAATAACTAGCCATGATGGCTGAGCTATGTACTCAGAATATTGCAAAATGTGCTTTCGCCGAAAAGCTATTTTAAAATCTGACATGGCGATTGCATAAAGGAGTTCTGTATCTATAATTCTTAAAATAATTGTTATGTATTTTGTCAACGTTTATGATGAGTAATTTAGTAAATTCACCAGAAGTTTTGGGTGGGAATGCATGTTCTGAACATCACATGCCAATGTAAAAAGCTGTTTTTGGATATAAATATGAACTTGATTGAACAAAACATACATGTATTGTATAACATAATGTCCTAGGAGTGTCATCTGATGAAGATAATCAAAGGTTAGTGCTGCATTTAGCTGTGTTTTGGGGTTTTGTGACATATATGCTTGCTTGGAAAATGGCTGTGTGATTGTTTTTGGCTATGTACTCTCCTAACATAATCTAATGTTTTGCTTTCGCTGTAAAGCCTTTTTGAAATCGGACAATGTGGTTAGATTAACCTCTCTGGCGCATGTGGGACGAATTCGTCCCACCTACGTAACAGCCACTTCAATCCAGTGGCGCGATTTTTGAATCGTTTGAAATACTATTACTTCAATTTCTCAAACATATGACTATTTTACAGCTATTTAAAGACAAGAATCTCGTTAATCTAACCACACTGTCCGATTTCAAAAAGGCTTTACAACGAAAGCAAAACATTAGATTATGTCAGGAGAGTGCCCAGCCAGAAATAATCAGACACCCATTTTTCAAGCTAGCATATCATGTCACATAAACCCAAACCACAGCTAAATGCAGCACTAACCTTTTATGATCTTCATCAGATGACACACCTAGGACATTATGTTATACAATACATGCATGTCTGTTCAATCAAGTTCATATTTATATCAAAAACCAGCTTTTTACAATTAGCATGTGACGTTCAGAAAAAGCATACCCCCCGCAAACTTCCGGGGAATTTACTAACAGTTTGCTAAATTACTCACGATAAACGTTCACAAAAAGCATAACAATTATTTTAAGAATTATAGATACATTACTCCTCTATGCACTCGATATGTCCGATTTTAAAATAGCTTTTCGGATGAAGCACATTTTCCAATATTCTAAGTACATAGCCCGGCATCACAGGGCTAGCTATTTAGACACCCACCCAGTTCAGCCTTCACCATAATCACATTTCCTATAAGAAAAATGTTATTACCTTTCTTGTTCTTCGTCAGAATACACTGCCAGGACTTCTACTTCAATAACAAATGTAGGTTTGGTCCCAAATAATCCATCGTTATATCCAAACAGCGACGTTTTGTTCGTGAGTTCTAGACACTATCAGAATGCTACATCACGGTCTCGCGCATGGCGCATGGCGTGACAAAAAATGTCTAAATATTCCATTACCGTACTTCGAAGCATGTCAACCGCTGTTTAAAACCAATTTTTATGCCATTTATCTCGTAGAAAAGCGATAATATTCCGACCGGGAATCTGCAATGCGCTAAACAGCCGAATGAAATTTCTCCACGGGGGCGAATCGTGCACGCGCCTCATTCAATGGTCCTCTGATCGGCCACTTACCAAAGGCGATAATCTGTTTCAGCCAGAGGCCGCCTCGTCAACCTTCAGGTTTTTCGCGGGTTCTGAGAGCCTATTGGAGCCCTAGGAATTGTCACGTTACAGCTAAGATCCTTACTTTTCAATAAACAGATGCAAGACGCACGACTCCTTGTCAAACAGGCCACTTCCTGCATGAAACCTTGTCAGGTTTTTGCCTGCCATAGGAGTTCTGTTATACTCACAGACACCATTCAAACAGTTTTAGAAACTTTAGGGTGTTTTCTATCCAAACCTGAACAATAATATGCATATTCTAGCTTCTGAGTTGGTGTAGGAGGCAGTTAAAAATGGGCACATATTTTTTCCAAAATTCTCAATACTGCCCCCTAGCCCAAACAGGTTAACGAGAGTCTTGTCTTTAAAATGGTGTAAAATAGTCGTATGTTTGAAAAATATAAATTATAGCATTTTTTAGGTTTTTGTATTTCACGCCACGCTCTACCATTGGATATTGGCTAGGGGTTCCGCTAGCGGAACGTCTGTCCTCAACAGGTTTTAATAGCCTACAAAACAGCAGCCATCCCTTCCGGTGCCATCTTAATGATACGTATCTGAGTGAGAGTAACTAACAAAATCAATGAGGGCCCCCTGGAGGTCAGGGCCCCTGGGCATGTAACCTGGGTGCCCGGTCGGTATTTGGCTATGATTACTACAAGTTTAGATAACTGGCTAGATTAATTTACCATTCAAAATATTGTGACTGACAAAACAAGAGAAAATCAGCTGATGCACAACCAATTGTCGAACTTACACCTTGTGTATTGTACTACTACTAAAATCTTACATGATTTTCCTGTGTTTTATATTTCCAGACTACGAGGCTGGAATAATACTGTGAAATTGTGAAAATTATGATAATTCCCTTTTAGTATTAGAGATGTTTGAAAGACAGCCTGATATGTCTACCTTTTTTGGTGGGAGGGAGTTTTGGCCTTCCATGGTGACATCACCATGCAGTAAATTAGTTATTAGACCACTAAGAAAGATCATTCCAAACCCTTCTGCAAACAGAAGGGTCTTTTGAACTTGGAGACAGTGGATAGTGAACTGTTAGAACATGAGGATCAACAAAATGATTCATATGATCGACTGGCTAGCTGGCTAGATGCCTAGCGCGATAATGACTGGTGAGGTAAAGTTGGATCATAGCTAATGCTGGCTGCGCTATTTAGCCAGCTCGCTAAGTTTACAAGGGTGTGACTATAGCTACAGCCACACTATGCCAGGTAGTTACATTTTTGCTGTATACCTTTATTTTACGCATAGAGGTCCAGTCGGGTTTGGTTAAATAGTTATGTGGCGTTTGACTGGGTTTCAAGCATAACTATGTTGTTTATATTACTTCAGGGAATTTTAGCTACTATTACGTTTGCTGGCTTGTTTATTGTTAGAGATGTACACTACCGGTCAGAGGTTTTAGAACACCTGCTCATTCAAGGGTTTTTCTTTATTTTTTACTATGTTCTACATTGTAGAATAATAGTGAAGACATTATTCATATGGAATCATATGGAATCATGTAGTAACCAAAAAAGTGTTAAACAAAAATATAGTTTATATACCTTGATGACAGCTTTGCACACTCTTGGCGTTAGGGGTACTAAATGCCCAGTCAAGCGCAAACGCATTCTGAAGGATCTAAAGCAGCGTAAGGTTGATATAGCTCTTCTTCAGGAGACCCACCTGACTGACTCTGAGCATGATAAACTGAAGAGTGAGTGGGTGGGTCAAGTGTACTATTCATCTTTCACCTCTCGGGCAAGAGGGGTGGCAATACTCATTAATAAGCATTGTCCCTTTCAGCTACAATCTCAGATTAAAGACAAAGGGGGTAGGTTTGTGATCATTCAAGGTTTCACTAACACTGAGCCCATTACCATTGTGAATGTGTATGGGCCTAACCATGATGATCCTAAATTTGACCAAGACATCTTTTTGAAGTTAACGTGTCCATCATCAGAGATAATAATGGCATAATAATGATTTTAACTTGGTCATGGACCCTTCCAGGTATAGATCGTCCTCTAATAGTATTAACCTCACACAGGCAGCTAAAATGTTAAAAGCAGAAATTAAAAATATTGGACTTGTAGACGTATGGAGATTTCACAACCAAAAGGTTAAATAATACTCATTTTACTCCCCTGTCCATAACAGTTACTCTAGAATTGAGTTGTTTCTTATTTCTGCAGGCAAGTGTCGTGTCTTTGGGTACCATTAAACTGAAGATAGGTTTATCAATTAACTCCCTGTAATTATTATCACGCGATTAAACTGATTAATCGCTTAATTGTAATTAACTAGGAGATCGGGGCACCAAGAAAAATATTCAGATTACAAAGTTATAATTTTCCTAATATAACTTTCCTATATTATAATATAGGCCGATTATCTTCTGGTTTCAATGGCGTATTTTACCTCGCGTCCAGTCTCATTCCAAACGTCGTAAATTGTTGTATCTGCACGAACCCAGTCTTTACTAAAATCATCCATACATCAATTGTCTTAAAATCATTTATTTACTACACTAAGTAATTAACAGAAAACATACAAACAGTAATTATCGTCACAAAGGATTGGTATAGTAATGTGCCCTAATGGCTAACAAGCATGGCTGGTCTGTTAGACAATGGGTCATAAACAGTCAGCTGAGAAGTTACACAGAGTTCATTAATATTAACAATTGACAATTGAAGGCTCACTCATTCGGGAACAATTGCAATCAATATATATTTACGCTCATGTGTCGTCGGGATCCCTTTTGAAGAGTTATGTTCTGATGGAGAGTTTTGTCCGCGTTCTCTTTCTCTCTCTCTCGGTTAGAATGGATCTTTCGGAGCGACATTCATTAATGTCGTCATAGAATGGATGTTTCGTTGGTCTTCGCGTTCGATGATATAATTTACTTAGCTGCAGACTAATAATTAATATCAAAGACTTGTTCTTATTCTGTCGATATCGATAGTCTAAAAGTTAACCACGTGGTATGGTTCACTTTCAGTAGAGTACTTGGATGATAAAACCTAATGGCCATGGAGTGCAGGCCTGGTCTCTAGAAATGTAAATCAGGGGGTGTTTTATAGTGCCCATAGAACAGGCTTGTCAAATGACGCCTGGTCCTGTATGTGTCCCTGGGGGCGTGCCTATGACTGAGTTAGACTTGGTTACAGAAATACAATTCTATCACATTAACATCAGTACATAGCATCTCAATGTATTACAAATAGCTTTATCCTTATTAATACATTTTATACAACCATTATGATGCCAGTCTCATCGCTGAGGCTATTATATAAACAGTTTTATGGTAATATGGCTATATTGTCTCTCTATGAAACATGTGGTAGTAGATTCTCCTCTTGGAATTTTTACAACCCTGGGTTGGGGGGAAGGTAGGTTGGGTGATGGTACAAAGGGGAGGGGGTCAACTGTCCTTCCTGTACCCAAAGAGGCCAACGTCATGACACAAGGGAAGCTTAACTACTTGGTGTAAGTATTTACCAAGATGTATATCAGATCATTCTGTCCTGCTGGCTTCAGTACCAGTCAGTAAAACACAACCAACCTCAAGTAGGTGGAGGTTTGGCACATACTTACTAAATAATCTCACATTTGTAACATTTCTGAACACTCATATTGTCACGTCCTGACCAGTAAAGGGGTTATTTGTTATTGTAGTTTGGTCAGGACATGGCAGGGGGTGTATGTTTAGAGTGTTTCGGGGTTTTTTGGGCTATGTTCTAGGTTAGTGTTTTTCTATGTTGAGTCTAGTTTTTCTACTTCTATGTTTAGGCTTTGTTGATTGACCTTCAATTGGAGGCAGCTGTTCCTCGTTGCCTCTGATTGAAGGTCCTATGTATAGGGGTGTTTATGCTGTGGGGGTTTGTGGGTACTTGTCTCCTCTTTTGTGTCTGTGCACCTGACAGGACTGTTTTATGTCGTTCGTTGTTTTTGTATACGTGAGTTGTTTGTTTTTCCTTCTTTTAAATTTAATAAAGAAGATGAGTATACACGTTCCCGCTGCACCTTGGTCCAATCCTTACGGCGCCCGTTACAATGGCTTTAGAAGCTTCTGATAGGCTAATTGACATCATTTGAGTCAATTGGAGGTGTACCTGTGAATGTATTTCAAGGCCTACCTTCAAACTCAGTGCTTCTTTGCTTGACATCATGGGAAAATCAAAAAAAATCAGCCAAAACCTCAGAAAAGACATTGTAGACCTCCAAGAAACCTGGTTCATCCTTAGGAGCAATTTCCAAATGCCTGAAGGTGCCACGTTCATCTGTACAAACAATAGTACGCACGTATAAACACCATGGGACCATGCAGCTGTCATACCACTCAGGAAGGAGACGCGTTCTGTCTCCTAGAGATGAACGTACTTTGGTGCGAAAAGTGCAAATCCATCTCAGAACAACAGCAAAGGACCATGTGAAGATGCTGGAGGAAACAGGTACAAAAGTATATTTTTCCACAGTAAAAAAAATCCTATATTGACATAACCTGAAAGCCCGCTCAGCAAGGAAGAAGCCACAGCTCCAAAACCGCCATAAAAAAGCCAGACTATGGTTTGCAACTGCACATGGGGACAAAGATCATACTTTTGGCGAAATGTCCTCTGGTCTGATGAAACAAAAATAGAACTGTTTGACCATAATGACCATCGTTATGTTCGGAGGAAAAAAGGGGAGGCTTGCAAGCCGAAGAACACCATCTCAACCGTGAAGCACAGGGGTGGTAGCATCATGTTGTGGGGGTGCTTTGCTGCAGGGGGTGGGGGTGCTTTGCTGACTGGTGCACTTCACAAAATAGATGGCATCATGAGGAGGAATTTATGTGGATATATTGAAGCAACATCTCAAGACATCAGTCAGGAAGTTAAAGCTTGGTCACAAATGGGTCTTCCAAATGGACAATGACCCCAAGCATACTTCCAAAGTTGTGGCAAAATGGCTTAAGGACAACAAAGTCAAGGTATTGGAGTGGCCATCACAAAGCCCTGACCTCAATCCTATACAAAATTTGTGGGCAGAACTGAAAAGCATGTGCAAGCAAGGAGGCCTACAAACCTGATTCAGTTACACCAGCTCTGTCAGCAGGAATGGGTCAAAATTCACCCAACTTATTGTGGTAAGCTTGTGGAAGGCTTCCCTAAATGTTTGACCTAAGTTAAACTATTTAAAGGCAATGCTACCAAATACTAACTTCGGACCCACTGGGAATGTGATGAAAGAAATAAAAGCTGAAATAAATCATTCTCTCTACTATTATTATGACATTTCACATTCTTAAAATTAAGTGGTGATCCTAATTGACCTAAGACAGGGAATTTTTACTAGGTTTAAATGTCAGGAATTGTGACAAACTGAGTTTAAATGTATTTGGCTAAGGTGTATGTAAACTTCTGACTTCAAGTGTAGGTATTTGTAATTGTCAACATTGTCAAGTCAGAACCAGCCAGAGTAGTGATGCTAGTCGGACGGGCGGGTGCGGGTAGCCATCGGTTGAAAGCATGCATTTAGTTTTACTAGCGTTTAAGAGCAGTTGGAGGCCATGGACTGAGTGTTGTATGGCATTGAAGCTCGTTTGGAGGTTTGTTAGGGCCAGATGTATACCGAATGGTGTCGTCTACGTAGAGGTGGATCAGGGAATCCCCCGCAGCAAGAGCGACATCGTTGATATATACAGACAAAAGAGTCGGCTCAAGAATTTAACCCTGTGGTACCCCCATAGAGATTGCCAGAGGTCCGGTCAACAGGCCCTCCGGTCTGACACACTGAACTCTATCTGAGAAGTAGTTAGTGAACCAGGCGAGGCAGTCAATTGAGAAACCAAGGCTGTTGAGTCTGCCGATAAGAATACGGTGATTGACAGAGTTGAAAGCCTTGGCCAGGTCGATGAAGATGGCTGCACAGTACTGTCTTTTATCGATGGCGGTTATGATATCGTTTAGTATCTTGAGCGTGGCTGAGGTGCACCCGTGACCAGCTCGGAAACCGGATTGCACAGCGGAGAAGGTACTGTGGGATTCGACATGGTCAGTGATCTGTTTGTTAACTTGGCTTTCGAAGACTTTAGAAAGGCAAGGCAGGATGGATATAGGTCTATAACAGTTTGGGTCTAGAGTGTCACCCCCTTTGAAGAGGGGGATGACCGCGGCAGCATTCCAATCTTTATGGATCTCGGACAATACAAAAGAGAGGTTGAACAGACTGGTAACAGGGGTTGCAACAATGACTGCGGAATTTTAGAAATTTAGAAAGAGAGGGTCCAGATTGTCTAGCCCAGCCGACTTGTACGGGTCCAGTTTTTGCAGCTCTTTCAGAACATCAGCTATCTGGATTTGGGTAAGGGAGAAGCTGGGGAGGCTTGCGCAAGTAGCTGCGGGGGGTGTGGAGCTGTTGGCCGGGGTTGGGGTAGCCAGGAGGAAAGCATGGCCAGCCGTAGAGAAATGCTTATTGAAATTCTCGATTATCGTGGATTTATCGGTGGTGACACTGTTTCCTAGCCTCAGTGCAGTGGGTAGCTGGGAGGAGGTGCACTTATTCTCCATGGACTTTACAGTGTCCCAAAACTTTTTGGAGTTAGAGCTACAGGATGCAAATTTCTGTTTGTAAAAGCTAGCTTTTGCTTTCATAACTGACTGCATGTATTGGTTCCTGACTTCCCTGAAAAGTTGCATATCGCGGGGACTATTCGATGCTAGTGCAGTCCGCCACAGGATGTTTTTGTGCTGGTCGAGGGCAGTCAGGTCTGGAGTGAACCAAGGGCTATATCTGTTCTTAGTTCTACATTTTTTGAAAGGGGCATGCTTATTTAAGATGGTGAGGAAATTACTTTTTAAGATTGACCAGGCATCCTCTACTGACGGGATGAGGCCTGCTCGCAGAAGTGTTTTAGGGAGCGTTTGACAGTGATGAGGGGTGGTTGTTTGACCGCGGACCCATAGCGGATGCAGGCAATGAGGCAGTGATCGCTGAGATCCTGATTGAAAACAGCAGAGGTGTATTTGGATGGCAAGTTGGTCAGGATAATATCTATGAGGGTGCCCATGTTTACGGATTTAGGGTTGTATCTGGTGGGTTCCTTGATAATGTGTGTGAGATTGAGGGCATCTAGCTTAGATTGTAGGACTGCCGGGGTGTTAAGCATATCCCAGTTTAGGTCACCTAACAGAACAAACTCTGAAGATAGATGGGGACAATCAATTCACATATGGTGTCCAGGGCACAGCTGGGAGCTGAGGGGGGTCTATAACAGCAACTGTGAGAGACTTATTTCTGGAGAGATACATTTTTTAAATTAGAACTGTTTGGGCATAAACCTGGAAAGTATGATAGAACTTTCCAGGCTACAATTGAGACATAGATTGTGTATGTGTGCCATTCAGAGGGTGAATGGGCAAGACAAAATATTTAAGTGCCTTAGAACGTGGTATGGTAGTAGGTGCCAGGCGCACCAGTTTGAGTGTGTCAAGAACTGCAACGCTGCTGAGTTTTTCACGCTCAACAGTTTCCACCCAAAGGACATCCAGCCAACTTGACACAACTGTGGGAAGTATTGGAGTTCCTGTGGAGTTCCTGTGTAACACTTTCAAAACCGTGTAGAGTCCATGCCCCGATGAATTGAGGCAGTTCTGAGGGCAAAGCGGTTGCAACTCAATATTAGGGATGTGTACTTAATGTTTTGTACACTCAATGTACACACTGAATATACTACCTAAACATGTCTCTTTTCTCAGCTCACCTTCAATCTCTGTCTGCAGTTGGTTCACGTGGCTCTTAGCAGATGTCACTCTGGTCTCCATGAACCTCATCTCCACTATCTGCTCCACAACCATGTCTCTCAGATGCCCTTAGCTCAGCCCAGATTGCAGTCTGTCCCATCAGCTCGGAACCAGGGTCACCCTCAGCTTCAGTTCCCAGCCTGTCAATATGCTCTTCATCCACCCTTCTCTGGATGTCTACATATGGTAAGACACCTGGGGAATGATGTCTTTCACTCTTTCTTCATGGCTATCTTTCTGAACATGCAGCTCAGAGACACCAGCAGAACTGGCATAGTCTTCCTATTTTAACCGGCAGCTCCAGGGCTTGGTCAGTTTTAGAGTGGTAAAAACAGCTTTTATACTAAGATTGTGTGATATGTGCACATGTAAAGGGATTTTAAGGATGAAAAGGGGGAGGGAGGATAGTGTGTTTGTCTGTTGCCAAGTAATTGATGTCTCACTCTCTCAGGTCACTGTTTGACATACATTACATTTTGTATAGTTCAATTAGTTAGTAAGTAGTAGCTTGATGTACAAGTACAGCCCGTGGATAGGACACGAGTCTATCACAGGGCCTTACTCCCAATCTATCTCCTTAATGCTGAATGCCAGCAGAGACACATCAGGTCCCATTTTTAGTTTTTAGTATGACTTGGCCAGGGATTGAACTCACAACCTTCCAATCTCAGGGCAGAGATTGGATCTGTAGGTTATGTCTCTAACCACAAGGCCACATAGTTCAATTACACAATAGTTAAACTGGAACATAGGAAACGTAAAGGACTTGTACACTACAGCTACATTACTGTGAACGAGTGCTGTCTATTGGCTTAAATAATAGTATCTGTTATGTGGGCATTGTGGCATAAACACAATATTTTACAATACTTAACACAATCCATGATCTAAATTCAAAGTCTCGAGACATCCATGTGACGTTGTTGACATGCCAGACTGCTGAGGTACTGACAAGCCTACACAGTGACACTGTATAAGTCTGATGACACCTTCCACAGGCTCAGAGTGTGTCATGAGACATTGTTGAATGTCAAGTTTCTTGTTTTCCAAGACAGAGGTTGTGGATCCTCTAGGCTGTAGACAGGTGTGATCAGTCCCCATACATCTCCACAGGCTATTGGGTAGATAAGTTAATGTGAAGAGTTAGGGAAATTTCCCCTCAAACAAAACCATTATCTGGGCGTGTTTGGTATGAGTCATAAGAGCGTGCATCAGTGACAAGTTATATAATTAGATAGAAATAACAAGGAATCAGGCTCATCTTTAAAATAATATTTCTTCAAGCGTATAGTAAAAAACACTGGTAGTGACAAGATTTATGCTGATTGCTATTTGTGTTTATGAATAAGCCTCTATTGAATAACCAGTCACTCAGAGAGAGGATAGATAAACACACAGGCGTCAATCTCTCTAACAGAGCAGTAAACTTATGACAGAGACAAGAACAATGGCAAGTGGAAATGTTCATCTCCTAATGAATCCGACCCTACGGCTGCTCAGGTAACGTATGAGATCTGTAGGTTATGTCGGCCGTTTTCAAAAACACTTCTTCTAGACCAGTGGTTCCCTACTCCAGCCCTCAAGTACCCCCAACAGCACACATTTTTGTTGTAGCCCCGGACAAACTCACCTGAATCAACTGATCGAGGGCCTGATGATTAGTTGACCATTTGAATCAGGTGTGCTTGTACTGGGCTACAATAAAAATGTGTACGGTTGGGGGTACTCGAGGACCGGAGTTGGGAACCACTGCGTCTAGACTCTAGAGATGTAAAAAGGGGCTCCTTTCAGAACTCAATGTTCACTCTCTCTGAACACTCTCTAAATGGAAGGCTCTCAACTGCCATGAAAAGACATTGCTTTAGGCTTAAAAACAAACAAATGTACATATCCTGAAGAAGTGGAGGGTTTTTTGGAAGGAATACACAGAGAGAGAGAACCGGAGGGGGGAGAGATGAAGAGAGTAATAGTTAGACTGCTCTGCGGTCACCCTGGTATGCAGACAGCCTTGAAAGCATTACAGTACCTGCTGCATCTTGTAAAATTCAGATTCTGAAATGTACAATTTTACCAGTTATCCAAACATTTATTAAGTGTTAGACAACACAACATGAATTACATTCTAAATGTATGCCTCAAACTAAGCAATGAATATAGTCGTTTTATTTGATTTATGTCTATACTGTTTATGGAGTTGTAATTTCTCTCTAAATCACTTTTAATTTGATATTTACTGTAAATCAATAATGAAACACAATTAATGAAATGTTGTCGTTACAAATTAAACTAAACAATCTACTCTGCATGAAATGTATCAATGGTGAAAGGTCAAAAGTCACACATGCCACAGATGTCTGGCATTGCACACTGTCAGAATGGCAGTTAACGAAGAAACTCTTAATCTCCAGCTTGCCTCGCTTTGAACAGAGGGCCTGCTGAGATGTAGACCTGTGATTAGGACTGCAGTAACTCTCCCCACCCAGGGAGCAGTGGGCTGAAAAACTTCCAGGTCAGGCCTCTTCAGTGATCAACACACCTATGCATGTCTAATTAAAGCCCTAGGGTGGACTCCAATATGCTCTCTTGCTAATTCCCTTGCTCTCTTGTTCACTTTCCTCTGCCATTGTCCACTACCCCCTAGTGCTGAGCAATTAACCAGCTTTTTGTCTTCTTCCGTTATTAACTTGTTGGGGATAGGGGGCAGTATTTGCACAGCCGGATAAAAAACGTACCCAATTTAATCTGGTTACTACTCCTGCCCAGTAACTAGAATATGCATATAATTGTTTGATTCGGATAGAAAACACCCTAAAGTTTCTAAAACTGTTTGAATGGTGTCTGTGAGTATAACAGAACTCATTTGGCAGGCAAAAACCTGAGAAGGTTTCATGCAGGAAGTGGCCTGTCTGACAAGGTGTTGTTGTTCTTGCTTCTGTTTATTGAAGAGTCAGGATCTTAGCTGTTACCTGACACTTCCTACGGCTCCAATAGGCTCTCAGAGCCCGGGAAAAACCTGAACGATGTCGAGGCAGCCCCAGGCTGAAACACATAATCGCCTTTGCCAAGTGGCCGATCAGAGGACAAAGGGCTTAGGCGTGTGCCCGAGTCGACCCAGTGATATATTTTCTTTCGGCTGTTTACCTAATTGCAGATTCCTGGTCGGAATATTATCGCTTTTTTACGAGAAAAATGGCCTAAAAATTTATTTTAAACAGCGGTTGACATGCTTCGAAGTACGGTAATGAAATATTTAGAAATCTTTTGTCACGAAATGCGCTGTGCGCGTGACCGTTATTTGCCATTGGGATAGTGTCTAGAACGCACGAACAAAACGTCGCTGTTGGAACATAACTATGGATTATTTTGGACCAAACCTAAATTTGTTATTGAAGTAGAAGTCCTGGGAGTGCATTCTGACGAAGAACAGGAAAGGTAATCAAACTTTTCTAATAGTAAACCGGAGTTTGGTGAAGGCTAAACTTGGTGGGTGTCTAAATGGCTAGCCCTAAGATGCCGGGCTATCTACTGAGAATATTGCAAAATGTGCTTTCACTGAAAAGCTATTTTAAAATCGGACATATCGAGTGCATAGAGGAGTAATGTATCTATAATTCTTAAAATAATTGTTATGCTTTTTGTGAACGTTTATCGTGAGTAATTTAGTAAATTGTTAGTAAATTCGCCGGAAGTTTGCGGGGGGTATGCTAGTTCTGAACGTCACATGCTAATGTAAAAAGCTGGTTTTTGATATAAATATGAACTTGATTGAACAAAACATGCATGTATTGTATAACATAATGTCCTAGGTGTGTCATCTGATGAAGATCATCAAAGGTTAGTGCTGCATTTAGCTGTCTTCTGTGTTTTTGTGACATTATATGCTAGCTTGAAAAATGGGTGTCTGATTATTTCTGGCTGGGTACTCTGCTGACATAATCTAATGTTTTGCTTTCGTTGTAAAGCCTTTTTGAAATCGGACAGTGTGGTTAGATTAACGAGAGTCTTGTCTTTAAATAGCTGTAAAATAGTCATATGTTTGAGAAATTGAAGTAATAGCATTTCAAAGGTATTTGAAAATCGCACCACAGGATTCAACTGGCTGTTACGTAGGTGGGACGAATTCGTCCCGCTGGTCCTAGAGAGGTTAAACAACTAATTGACCAACGTTGGTTCAATTACTTGAATTCCATTTAGTTTTTTTGCCGTTTCACGAGAGAGAAAACAAATCATTCACAAAATAAATGAATGCAGCATTCATGTTCTAGTCGGAACGAGGAAACTCTGACATTTCCGACTTGCTAACCTTGGCAGAAGAGTCGGATCCCAAAATCAACCAATAGGAAGCTCTACGCAAATAACTTACCTTAATTTGAACTTGGAGGTTCCGAATTTCCGATAGCACCTGAAAGTGGCATAAGTCAAGATCTTTGTGGGACTCTGGGCTGAAGGGAGTTGTAGTTTTCATTAGTCAACTATTCAACCTACAATCGTGGCCAAAAGTTCTGATAATGACACAAATATTAATTTTCACAAAGTCTGCTACCTCAGTTTGTATGATGGCAATTTGCATATACTCCAGAATGTCATGAAGAGTGATCAGATGAATTGCAATTAATTGTAAAGTCCCTCTTTGCCATGCAAATGAACTGAATCCCAAAAAACATTTCCATTGCGTTTCAGTCCCTGCCACAAAAGGACCAGCTGACATCATGTCAGTGATTGTCATACCCTGATGAAGACAGCTTGGCTGTCGAAACGTTGGATATTAAACTTTTGCATCTGAGCTCCTAGAGTGTGCGGCTCTCCCTTATTTTCAAGTGATTCTCTTGTTAACCTCTCTAGGGTATGTGGGACGAAATCGTCCCACCTACTCAACAGCCAGTGGAATCCCATGGCGCGTTATTCAAATACCTTAGAAATGCTATTACTTCAATTTCTCAAACATATGACTATTTTACACCATTTTAAAGACAAGACTCTCGTTAATCTAACCACACTGTCCGATTTCAAAAAGGCTTTACAACGAAAGCAAAACATTAGATTATGTCAGCAGAGTACCCAGCCAGAAATAATCAGACAGCCATTTTTCAAGCTAGCATATAATGTCACATAAACCCAAACCACAGCTAAATGCAGCACTAACCTTTGACTTCTAGGACATTATGTTATACAATACATGCATGTTTTTTTTCAATCAAGTTCATATTTATATCAAAAACCAGCTTTTTACATTAGCATGTGACGTTCAGAACTAGCATACCCACCGCAAACTTCCGGTGAATTTACTAAATTACTCACGATAAACGTTCACAAAAAACATAACAATTATTTTAAGAATTATAGATACAGAACTCCTTTATGCAATCGCTATGTCCGATTTTAAAATAGCTTTTCGGCAAAAGCACATTTTGCAATATTCTGAGTAGATAGCCCAGCCATCACGGGCTAGCTAATTTGACACCCACCAAGTTTGGCCCTCACCAAACTCCGATTTACTATTAGAAAAATTTGATTACCTTTGCTATTCTTCGTCAGAATGCACTCCCAGGACTTCTACTTCAATAACAAATGTTGGTTTGGTTCAAAATAATCCATAGTTATGTTCAAATATCCTCTGTTTTGTTCGTGCGTTCAAGACACTATCCGAAGGGTGACGAAGGGTGACGCGCCCGACGCGTTTCGTGACAAAGAAATTCGAAATATTCCATTACCGTACTTCGAAGCATGTCAACCGCTGTTTAAAATCAATTTTTATGCGATTTTCCTCGTAAAAAAGCGATAATATTCCGACCGGGAAACCCTGTTTACGTTCAAAGACGAAAAAATAAAAACATGGTGTCGCCTCGTGCACGCACCTCAGTCTCATTGTTCTCTGATCGACCATTATCCAAATGCGCTACTGTTTTTCAGCCAGGGCCTGCAAAGACATCATTCAGCGGTTTGCCGCCTTCTGAGAGCCTATGGGAGCCGTAGGAAGTGTCACGTTACAGCAGAGATCCTCAGTTTTCAATAAAGAGAGTGTAGAAGCCCAAGAAATGGTCAGAGAGGGCGCTTCCTGTAAGGAATCTTCTCAGGTTTTTGCCTGCCATATGAGTTCTGTTATACTCACAGACACCATTCAAACAGTTTTAGAAACTTTAGGGTGCTTTCTATCCAAAGCCAATAATTATATGCATATTCTAGTTTCTGGGCAGTAGTAATAACCAGATTAAATCGGGTACGTTTTTTATCCGGCCGTGCAAATACTGCCCCCTACCTTAGAGAGGTTAACACAGGTGTGAGTGTTGACGAGGACAAGGCTGGAGATCACTCTGTCATGCTGATTGAGTTCGAATAACAGACTGGAAGCTTCAAAAGGAGGGTGGTGCTTGGAATCATTGTTCTTCTGTCAACCATGGTTAGCTGCCGTCATCATTGCTTTGCACAAAAAGGGCTTCACAGGCAAAGATATTGCTGCCAGTAAGATTGCACCTAAATCAACCATTTATCGGATCATCAAGAACTTCAAGGAGAGCAGTTCAATTGTTGTGAAGAAGGCTTCAGGACGCCCAAGAAAGTCCAGCAAGCACCAGGACCGTCTCCTAAAGTTGATTCAGCTGCGGGATCGGGGCACCACCAGTACAGGCCTTGCTCAGGAATGGCAGCAGGCAGGTGTGAGTGCATCTGCACGCACAGTGAGGCGAAGACTTTTGGAGGATGGCCTGGTGTCAAGAAGGGCAGCAAAGAAGCCACTTCTCTCTAGGAAAAACATCAGGGACAGACTGATATTCTGCAAAAGGTGCAGGGATTGGACTGCTGAGGACTGGGGTAAAGTCATATTTTCTCTGATGAATCCCCTTTCCGATTGTTTGGGGTATCCGGAAAAAAGCTTGTCTGGAGAAGACAAGGTGAGCGCTACCATCAGTCCTGTGTCATGCCAACAGTAAAGCATCCTGAGACCATTCATGTGTGGGGTTGCTTCTCAGCCAAGGGAGTGGGCTCACTCACAATTTTGCCTAAGAACACAGCCATGAATAAAGAATGGTACCAACACATCCTCCAACTTCTCCCAACCATCCAGGAACAGTTTGGTGATGAACAATGCCTTTTCCAGCATGATGGAGCACCTTGCCATAAGGCAAAAGTAATAACTAAGTGGTTCGGGGAACAAAACATCGATATTTTGGGTCCATGGCCAGAAAACTCCCCCGACCTTAATCCCATTGAGAACTTGTGGTCAATCCTCAAGAGGCGGATGGACAAACAAAAACCCACAAATTCTGACAAACTCCAAGCATTGATTATGCAAGAATGGGCTGCCATCAGTCAGGATGTGGCCCAGAAGTTAATTGACAGCATACCATGGTGGATTGCAGAGGTCTTGAAAAAGTAGGGTCAACACTGCAAATATTGACTCTTTGCATCAACTTCATGTAATTGTCAATAAAAGCCTTTGCCACTTATGAAATGCCTGTAATTATACTTCAGTATTCCATAGTAACATCTGACAAAAATATCTAAAGACACTGAAGCAGCAAACTTTGTGGAAATTAATATTTGTGTCATTCTCAAAACATTTGGCCACGACTGTAGTTTAGTGCAGAAATGTGCTAATTCACTTCAATGACCATAATCCATTACTCCTGTTCTTCCTGGATTGGACAGAGAAGTATAGCCTATACACAAACACATGAGAGCAATGTACACAACCCAATGACCAGAGGGATCGAGACAGTTTGTGAGGTAGCGCTACCCAATTGATAGTTTTAGTAATTGGTAATAAGCAGTCTTGAAAGTATGCCTTATGTACTATAAAGAACTAGTAAAATGATTTTGTCAGAGAGCTCTGCCAGCTAGCTACTAGCCTAGCTAAATAGGATGACTCAAAGACGGTATGGTGTGGGGAGCACAGAGATAATGTTGGATGGTTGTCTGGCTTGCTGGCTGCTACTGCCTGAGCAGAGATGAGATGAGGAATTTAAGGAATTAAAAATGATATACACAACTAAAATATTTTATTATTTCATAGTCATTTCCACTTTCTGTTCATTTGGACCTGACAGAGACAATGGGATGTTTTCAATGTTTTGGCAATTAGTTGATCACTATTTTGGGCTTTGGAATTTCTATTTAAAAGCTCAAAAATTATTTTTATGTCATTATTTCATAATTAATTGTATGTTTTTAAAAAGTTATCGTCCTTAAAAGCACTAACCGCTCAGCACTTCTACCCCCTGTCCCAGATCTGCCCAGTTTGGATAGAGATGTAAGAACTATGACAATGAATAGCATTTGGCCCACCAGAAGGGTAAGCAGAGCTATTAACCTATTTGTTATTTGACACAGTCCAGTCCTTTGTGATCAGAAAGAGGGGTAGAGATAAAGTTATCGGACTGGAACCCAACCAAGAAACAGCACACACAGGAGCCCCGGTGTGACAGGTACTGTCACATACCTTCCCTCATGCAAGCAAATCTCTCTCTGTCTGTCTGTCTGTCTGTCTGTCTGTCTGTCTGTCTGTCTGTCTGTCTGTCTGTCTGTCTGTCTGTCTGTCTGTCTGTCTGTCTGTCTGTCTGTCTGTCTGTCTGTCTGTCTGTCTGTCTGTCTGTCTGTCTGTCTGTCTGTCTGTCTGTCTGTCTGTCTGTCTGTCTGTCTGTCTGTCTGTCTGTCTGTCTGTCTGTCTGTGAGTGAGACAACTGTGCTAGTGACGGAGTCGGCCTAAGCACCAGAACTCTGTGTAGTTAGGAACTCCAGTGTCTCTAATGATGCATACTTCCCTCAGTGTAAGACAGCCAGAGGAGAGGGTGCACTAGCCTGTGCTTGTCTGGAGCTGAGAATGCCCATTAACACTCTTTCCCCCCTCAGGTGGTGACCACCTGAGCTATCAAAGACAACCATGTCTGCAACAACCCCCCTCCCCCTACATATCCCCTCCTCACAGACCATAGATAGTGATAATGATAGTGATAGTCATGTAAAGTACAGTATAAACCAATGAACACCCTCAATCTGCATTTGTACCTACAGCTTGACACAGTGCTTCTGTACAGTATGAGAAAACAAGCTATCTGCATTTACTTGATCCAATTCACCCAAGAGAGATCTCTCTACACTTGGGAGGTAGGCCTAAGCTTCTGAAAGAATCACATTTAATTTGTGTCATCATATTTCTGCTTATCGTCATGTTAGGACAAGGATGCTGAGGTGGCGTCTGATTAGTATAAGGAATGTGTTTGGTTTTTACATTTTTATTTAACCCTTATTTGACCAGGTGAGTTGACTGAGAACACATTCTCATTTACAGCAACCACCTGGGGAATAGTTACAGGGGAGAGGAGGGGCATGAATGAGTAATTTGGGGTTATAGTATATAAGGCTAAAGATTCCGACAGGTTCATTCCAAACAAATGGAATTTCAAACAGTCTCATTAACATTCATTTGATGCTGCCTTGTTTAAATGTAAACACTGTCAAGGCTTCCCCTGAAACACAAATCCCAAAACACTACTTGCCTTCTGACCTGGTATAATTTTCATTGGCTTAATGTCTCCACATTATCTATCCTAGAACTTTCTCTTGTCCCTCTCCCTTCGTTTCATAACTTCCTGTGACTGTCCTTTGAAACCATTATAGCCGCATGTCTCCTAACTTCCCCTCTCTGGGATGTGTGATTCACTCTGTCCCTGAAACACAACACAAGCCAATCTAGAGGAGCAGATAAAGCTAATTGTGGAAAAGGACCATCGATCAAGGCCAGTGCACTCATAAGTACGTGTCGGATGGCACCTCAATGGCAGGAAGTGCTTGGGCTTGACTCTAGTGAACGCGGAGGGGAGAGCCGCCCAATACACCCATGTAGTGTACTGTAGGGTTGGTCACTATAGCTAAAACTGCTGGCCACTTCTTATCTTTTTTTTTTTACCTTTATTTAACTAGGCAAGTCAGTTAAGAACAAATTCTTATTTAGAATGACAGCCTACACCGGCCAAACCCAGACGACGCTGGGCCAATTGTGCACCGCCCTATGTGACTCCCAATCACAGCCGGTTGTAATACAGCCTGGATTCAAACCTTCTGTAGTGACACCTCAAGCACTGAGATGCAGTGCCTTAGACCGCTGCGCCACTCGGGAGCCATCTTGTGTTGAACACCTTTATAAGAGAAAGAATGTCAGTATGATAGCATAGTCATCATATATGTACATGACTGTTTGTGTATGTTGATATTTGTCAGTAGGTTTTGTTCTGTGTACTAGGCTACAAAATGACACAGGTATGCACAGTGCTAGTTATCTTACCTCACTATAGCTCAGGATCTCCCCTGTGTGGAAGACACAGTTTAGCTATGAAGCATATGCCTCATTTATTTATTTTATTTATTATTTTGCTCCTTTGCACCATATTATTTATATTTTAACTTTGAACTTTCTTCAAATTATAAATCTACCATTCCAGTGTTTTACTTGCTATACTTTATTTACTTTGCCACCATGGCCTTTTTTGCCTTTACCTCCCTTATCTCACATCATTCGCTCACATTGTATATAGTCTTATTTTTGTCTACTGTATCATTGATTGTATGTTGTTTTACTCCATGTGTAACTCTGTGTTTTTGTATGTTGTCGAACTGCTTTGCTTTATCTTGGCCAGGTCGCAATTGTAAATGAGAACTTGTTCTCAACTTGCCTACCTGGTTAAATAAAGGTGAAATAAAAAAATAAAAAAATAAAAAAATAATTGCTATCACATTTTCTCTCCGAGCCAAGAGAAGGCCTCAGGACTAAAATTAGACCAGGGAGAGTGGAAAACAAAATGAAATTTAGATTCTTTTGTTGAAATGACCTTTGGAAATATAACTCATTCTAATGAGCAGATAACTGGCAAACGTCTCTCTTTGGATGTGCAATATACATTAATACAGTTGCCAAGGAGCCACTCACACCCTTTCCGTGTTTACAATGGTAAGGGAGGTCCTCAGAGCCCAGGGCTAGAGGAGCAGATGACCTTAGCGCAAACTGAAGCTCATAAAAAAACAGGGAGGGCATCTAATATTTTTTATACACTCCATTTAAAAAAAGTTTCCATTCTGAGATTCTAATTATAGTCCCACATTCTGTACTCTATCTGACCTTCAGATAAAACCAAAATAATCCGAATGTAAAAAACAAGATTCCACTGGCAAGTGGCAAACATTTCAGTAGCTATGGGCTCAATCGAATGAAACCTGCATTGTGGTATTAACACAGTAGCTCTGTGCCACATTCAAACAAAATCACAGAAGGAATTTTGGAATCTGTGAAAACCTACTATTGTCCCAGGTAGTGTATGTGGGCAGCAGTTTGTCAACAGACACTAAACATTTCCATTGGGAGTTTGATTGAATTCCAGCCATGCATCACTGGTGTATGACTACAGACTGTGTAGAATACACTATGTCCTGTAGATGGAGATGTTACTCTTTCAAAAAGTGCTACAAAATCAGAGAGGAAGTGGGAGAAAAAACACTGCTTCATATAGTGATTCATTATATTATTATACGATAAGATCATTACCTGTTTTTATTACGGGCATTTCATACTATGATATTAGCTTGTATTTATTAGTCATTGTAAAACATGTGTCTTTATATTGTGGGTAGATAGTGTAAATGAAGGCCTCTCTCACTGTGGTGATCTCACTAGGAAGGTGTGAAAAAGGTATGTAAAAAGGCATGTATATTTGCAGTGTGACATGTTCTGACATATCGTAATCACTTCACCCAAGTGTAACACAAGTTGAAAATTCTTGTCTGGAATCACTTGTACTTTGTGAACATTGATAGGAGTAGCAGTAACTTGGTTTACTTTTAAGTAAATTGAATTGATAACTTTTCATAAGTTTTAAGGATTTTATGTGTCCAAAAACTTGCCTGGTATTTCATTTGAATCTTTTCACCATATATGGATACTGTTATAGGTTATATAGACACGGAACATCAAACAGTTTGTGTAGTTTTAGTTAAAAAATACAATAATTTGCAGCTTACAAAACCAGCAGAAATATGATACATCCAGGCATAATGTGTCTGAATAATACAGAGGTACAAATACAAGTCATAATATACTGTGATATTAAATTAGCATAGTGGTACAACATTCTTCAAGAGGATAGAAGGGAACAGCAGCATAAGGGAGATAAAAGATCAAATGATAATTTGGAGTGAGGCACTGATACTGTAACTTGTCTTAGTGGGTTAAAGACACTCTAGACGAGGGGTCAGCAACATCCGGCCCGCAAGCCAAAACCATCCCGCAAGTGATTTAGTAATAAAAAAATACAATTAGGAAATGTATTCCCAAGTATTTCCACGAAAAAAAAGACGTGATCATGTATCAGTGTAATCAAGGTATGAAATTATTGTTATTTTCAAATACAATCTCTTTTTGGGCTTAGTTGTGGTCAATTTGCAGTGTACAAATGGCAATAATTATGTTCCGGCACCCCGACCATCAGCTCTCGGCCTGCGGCTGAATCTAGTTGCCTACCCCTGCTCTAGGCTGTAAAAACTAGTGTTACCTCTAGCTCGCTGACTTTAGATTTCAAGGTAAATCAACTAATGTCACTCATTTTACGTTTTGTCAACTCATCTTCACCTACTGAGTGGACATAACCAATTCCAAGGCAGCCAGGTCACTTCTTTTTTTAAGTTCAAACATATTTATTTTTAAAGTGCAAAATGACTTTTGTTATTACCAGTAGGGTTCCAAAATCCCTGGAACTTTCTATAAATTCCCTGGTTTTCCAGAAATCCTGGTTAGAAATCCTGATGGAATCCTCCATTCAGGATTTCGGGAACCCCAGGGAATTTATAGAAAGTTCCAGGAATTTTGCAACCCTAATCATCAGTGTGTTATAAAATTGGGCAACTGGTATGATTATTGAAGTTGACTGACTTATTGTCAAAATTCATACTGTCCATTGAGGGGTAGGGGGTCAGATGGGAACTGGCTGTCCATTAGGGGGTGGGTAGGAGCAGGGGGAGGCTGGGGGACAGTCTGTTAGAGTGAGTTGGCTGTGATGAAGACGTAGAGCCTGGCCAGGAACGTAGTGAAGGTGCCCTGTCTCCACAGCTTCATCTCCACGTCGATCAGGAAGTCCCGGGGCTCATGGACCTGCCTGTGCAGGTACACTGCGCCTGTGTAGGCATTCAGCTTCCGCGTGCTAAAGTAGTTCTCCTCATTGCCCTGGGTGATGCTGATGATGACATTGTCCCCGGAGTAGGCAGGGGAGGGGCCAATGCGGAAGATCTGGGCGGGGATGACTATGTTGGTCTGGAAGCTCAGGTGGTAGTAGGTGATCCTCAGGGGAGAGTTCTGACAGTCCAGGAAGTTGGGGCAACTCAGTCGTTCACAGCGGCTAGAGGACCAGCCAATGAGAGTCAGAATCACACATAATCACTATAATGAAAAACAATATTAATAAATAAAAACATGTCAAATTAACAGAATGAGTATAGTAAAAACACGAGTCAGAGAGCCAGAGTCATGAAATCAAAACATAAAATAATAGCGGTCAAAGGGTCAGAATCTTATAGGCAAAACATGTCTGTTTGTCCAGGTCATTTCAAAATAAGACCAAAGAGAAATAGAAGAGAGATGAAGCCATAAACTCAATAATGTGATTCCAGACAGATCTTCCTACTCCTAGCTGATGTATCATGGCCTCTGTCCCAGATGGGCTTTCTGTTTCACAGCTTAGATCAGATTACCCAGCCTGACACATTACCCTCAAGGGAAACATTGTTCCCTCCCGTGTACACTGCACCAGATTGGAGAAAGACCTCAAAAGAACTTTGAGCTTTGAGAAAAATCAAGAGAACACAGTTGACCAGCCCCAGAGGGCAACATGAAAACGCTGTTGAAAATGCCAATTTTTTTGTTTGAACTTTTCCGACAACAACAAAATTCTTCAATTCAACTGCTGGGATAACGGATGAGTTGAGATACAGTAACTTACGTGTCAGAGGATTTGCGGTAGTTCTGTGGACAGTCGAAGGACAGACAGCGGAAGCCTCCCTGGATGTTGTAGCAGGTCTCAGCCAAGGAGCAGTTATGGGCCCCGATGGTACACTCGTCTATGTCTGTAACCCAAACCATAGTCAGCTCAGAGGTAATGTGTGTATGTATTAGGTGTATGTAATGTGTGTATGTATTAGGTGTATGGCATGTGTCTATCACTGTTTCCTCACCTCTGCAGGCGCGTCCACTGGGAGACATTGTGTAGCCGTAGTCAGGGCAGGCACACTGGTAGCTCCCTGGGACGTTCACACACTTAAAGGAACACAGGTGGCCAATGCTCTGAGCACACTCATCAATGTCATCACAGGTGTGTCCATCTTCTCTCAGGTAGTAGCCTTGTCTGCAGTAACACTGGTAGGAGCCATAGATGTTGGCACACTCCTGACTGCAGGGGTTGCTTAGACACTCATTCACATCTGTAAGACATTCAAAGATGGAATAAAACCGTCGCTGTAGCATTTCAAAGTAACTCATGAAACAATGTCATGATGCCCATGACGTCACAGAATGCAATATGTTTAAGGCTCTATGTCTCTCCGCCAACAGCCACTACTGGCTTTAGACTATCAGTCCAATCTCACAGTCCTCTAGAGGTGTGACGGGGGGAACAAAAGCCTTCTCTGTCCTGCTGGGGGTGTAACAGGACACACGCACACTCACCTTCACAGTTCTTGCCATCACTGGATAAGCTGAAGCCGGCGGTGCAGGAGCACTGATAGGATCCCGGGGTGTTCTCACAGGTTTGGTCACACAGGCGGCCGGGGTAGCGCCAACACTCATTCACATCTGGAGAGAGAGAGAGAGAGAGAGAGAGAGAGAGAGAGAGAGAGAGAGAGAGAGAGAGAGAGAGGAGAGAGAGAGAGAGAGAGAGAGAGAGAGAGAGAGAGAGAGAGAGAGAGAGAGAGAGAGAGAGAGAGAGAGATGAGAGGAGAGAGAGAGAGAAAGTGTGTTTACAAAACGCATGTATGTGTTTTTGTACACCTCCTTAGTGTGTGAATAGGGGTATGAAGTGGAGGGGCCAGCTGCCTGCTGATAGTCTAAACATCCCACTGGAGTCCATTATTATTAAAGTCACAACCCAGTGAATCAGCACACTGTTCTCTGCAGAGGCTGTCTGTCTGGCTGACTGGCTGCCTGGGAGACTAACTGCAGCAACTCTGACACAATACAGAGAAGACCAGGCGAGGAACAAAATAGGCTTGGGCGGTATACCATATACCAAAAAGCTACAAGTTAACTATCTAATATTGTATCTCCAGCTCAGGGCTCCAGTTATGCATTTGGTTTGCTAACTTGCTAGCTAAGTGGCTAGCTTGCAAGATCAAGCTTCTTGGTTACAGCAGAGACAATCAATCCCCTCCCTGCTGCCTAAATACATTTTTTGTGTTTTTGTGTTATTTTACACATTTGCGAAGAAATAGTGCCCCTTGTGTGCACTGCCGGTAATACCATATACCCCGGTATGGTACAGGAATGGTATGAAGGTGAGGTGGGGGGGCTCGGAGAGAGAGGACTATATATTACTTCTCAATTTAAGAAAGAGCGAACATTTGAATCCATATTGCAAGCAGCCTACCAAAATGATCCAGAACTATTCTGACAAAGAGTTCATTTCAATAGGCAAGTGAAAAGCGTGAACTTCTTTGCTTGAGGTCAGTAGGCCACACAGTACCTACCCACACACATCTTCCTGAACATGTCGTACTGGTAGCCCGTCTGGCAGTCACAGCGGTAGGAGCCGGGCAGGTTGTGGCAGATCTGTCCCTCACCACAGCGATGCAGAGCGCTCTGACACTCATCCACATCTGGACACAGGAAGTGAGGGAGAGAGGACGCGAGGAAGAGAGGCGAGACGAAGAGAGGAGAGATCTTGTTGGTGGTAACCATGAAAATGAAAACCACAGATCTGTATACTACTCCACCTCTTACCTATGCACCTGGCTCCGTCAGGGCTTGCGTGGTAACCACGGTTACACATGATGATCTTCATCTGGCAGCTGTAGGATCCCACTGTGTTGATACAGTTAAAGCCACGACTGCAGGGCTGGCCTACTACACCACATTCATCTATGTCTGATGGATGCAGAGAGGGTGATGGAGGGAAGATGAACACAGAGGGAAGAGAGAGGGTCAGTCACATGGGGGGGAGGGAACAGGGGATGTGGGTGTGTGGAGGGACAGTTTGAGAAGGGAGGATGGAAAAGGAAGAACAGGGGAAAACCGGAGGACAGGGCGAAAGAGGGGACAAAGAGAGTGAGAGAGAGTGGCAGCCATTTAGTTAAACTGTGTTGCTCAGAGGCAGATGCAGCATACACTTCCATTCCTTGGGATAATTTTGGTGAGTGTGTGTGTGTGTGTGTGTGTGTGTGTGTGTGTGTGTGTGTGTGTGTGTGTGTGTGTGTGTGTGTGTGTGTGTGTGTGTGTAACTCTAATTTCTAATCTTCTAACTGTGCATTTTACAATGTTTTACAGTGGTTCAGAATTGCCTAGACATGCCCCAGTTCCTGTCCCTCGGGCTCATTCCTCAGCATCAGAATGCACTGACTGGAGGAGGAGGGTTGGCTTTCATCCGCCCGGCTGCAGTCTGCTGTGCTCCCCTCTAATCCCCTGCCTGTGTGGCATTTAACCCCTCTGTACCTGGTCTGGTCTGCTGGGTGTTGGTTTAAACCTCACTACCTGTGTGGCATTTAACCCCTCTGTACCTGGTCTGGTCTGCTGGGTGTTGGTTTAAACCTCATTACTTGTGTGGCATTTAGCCCCTCTTTACCTGATCAGGACTGGGTAAACCATTACATTCATTTTGACACACTACTATAGTTATGTTCATACTATTACACTTGTTAACAGTGGCCCAGGTCTGCCCAGGCCTAGCCCACCCAGTCAGTGCGGACAGCCCCTCTTACCGATGCAATTCCCATGTGTGTCCTGTGTGAAGCCCATGGAGCAGTGAGGTTTGGCGTTACACCTGAACGAACCCTCACTGTTCACACACTCAAAGCCTGGCCCACAGTTATGAGTCCCCTGAACACACTCGTCAATATCTGTGGACAGAGACAGTGATTATAAACAGGATGTAGGTTAGAAATAAAACCTAATACACAACACATTTTTGGTTGGTGAGCTAATGTCAGTTTGTAATCCATTGAGTTGCTTAGAAGAGAACCAAAACTACTCATACGTTGCAAGCCTGTTAGAGTGGCATGTCTACTGTAACCACTGGGTGTCACTGTGGCTTTGAGATAGAGCGCCAGATAAATCATTCCACATAGATCTATCCAAACAACTCTTCTTCGCCTCAACAATAAAATGCTTTGTCTCCAACTTCAGAGAGGATCTAAGGAGTGATCCCACTATCAATCATACTCATTGCAGTAGTTCTACAGCAGGTAGAGCTTATTATTGATACATGATGAATTGTCTCCATTGAGTCAGCCCGTCAGCCAGTAGTGCTGTGCATTAGTCTGACTGTTCTCTAGTGTTCTCAGGGTTGGCGATAACAGGGTCGACGATTTCATCTTAATCAGACATAAATCCTCTTGTGACAGGGGAAATGGAAGCTCGTTGTGTGCAACAGGGAGTGGCAATTAAATGCAAGCTTCACAAAACAAATGAAATTGTTAAAACATTTCTAGCATGTCTATCTATTGATAACAGGGTTGACGTGTTGTGCTCGACCTGCTCAGCTTTCCACCACAAAACACCAGGAATGGCCAAGAAGAGTAGGACTAACTCACTTGCTTTTACACTATGATTTGACTATTAAATGTTCAATGTTTCTTTTGAAGTAAAAAATTCAGTTCACGTAGCAGGGTTCACCTTAAAATGAGGGACAGATGTAAATGAATAACTAACCACATGAAATAAATAATAATCTTCAGAAATGACTGTCAAAGCAACAAAATAACTAGGGCTTTACAATGATGGTGAATGATGTTGGGGTTAAGTAGGTCAAAATCTTCGTAGAGGTGACACAGGGTTGACATGTCAAAATGCTGCATTTTGGCCCTTTAGCAAGTCAATTATCCATGTGGTCTACATTAAAGGCCACTTAATTTAATATTACAGGCTTTTTAAAATGCAACATTGGTGCACAATTTCTACTTAAAATATAAAAGGGAGCACCCATTTCCACCCACCCAGCTCTGTGCTGTAGCTCCTCCACCTGTCTACACTGGGATTCCCCAGCTGTCAATGCTGACATATCTGCTGCTGTACAGAGCCTCATCACTGTAGGGAAATCACATCTGTCATAAACAGGACTTAAAGAGCCAACTTTGTGTGTGTGTGTGTGTGTGTGTGTGTGTGTGTGTGTGTGTGTGTGTGTGTGTGTGTGTGTGTGTGTGTGTGTGTGTGTGTGTGTGTGTGTGTGTGGATGTATTTAACTATACTTGTGGGGAACAGAAGCCCTCACAAGAATACTAAACAAACAAATATCTTACCAACTGGGGACTCGCCACAAGCTCAAATGCTATTTCTAGGTGGTTTAGGGTTAAGCTTAGAATTAGTGTTAGAGTTAGGATTAGGTTTAGGGTTAGGAGCTAGAGTAAGGTTGAGCTAGGGTTAGGGTTAAGTTTAGGGATAGGGTAAGGGTTAGGTTTAGGGGTTAAGGAAAATAGGATTTTGAATGGGATTGAATTGTGTGTCCAACAAGGTTAGTTATACAAGACTATGCATGTGTGTGTCTGTGCGTATGCGTGTGCATGCAGCAAGCAACCAAGTGTGTGTCCTACTCTGTGCGTGAAACCGCATGTACTGTATGCGTGCGTGAGGCTCCATGATCCCTGTAGGGAAATTATACAGTATGTACCACGCTAAAGCTGGGTAGGGCAGGGCTTAACTAGCTTATTAACACCATCCTAGCCCTGAGACATGCCTGGTAAGGCTATCACAGGTCTGACAGACCCAGACACACTGAGACAGAGAGAGACTAGGGATAAACGTGTGAGAGATTGGCAGGGTGTTCAGTCGCAGTCAAAGCAATACTGTAGGAATAATTGTAATTGTAATTGGCTCACAACAAATCAAGGAGGGAACTGGCTCGATGAGCTCACAGAGACCAGGGAGTTCACTCTCCCCCAAGCAGGGATTGCAATTATTGGTTAAGAAATTGGGGATGGCAATCAACTCCTGGAGTAAGCAATGAGGAGAGAACTTGGTTCCTGGTTTGAGGAAGCTGCTCTCTGTAAGATGCGGGAGGGGTTGTGGACTTCAGTCGATGAGAGCGAGATTGGTCGATGTGTAAGAAGTAATGGGCAGGGAATTCAAAGGGGAGTAGAAACACACCTCACTCCAACCAGCCGTCTGAAGTGGCAGCCATAATGAGCCCTGTTTAAATGCTCATTTGGTTCACCACTGTGTGAGTTTAATTTACATTGAAGCCTCTTCCCAGAGCCCATTGAGACTCATCCTTCAGTGATCACCAACAGGACTTTATCAACCCGCTCATCTCACAGATCTATCTCAGAGCACACTGGCTGTGTGTAAGAGCCCGGCGTTAGCATACTCTGCCAAGTGTGGGTTATGGAAATAATGAAGAACGCTCTGAGGTTTTCTTTGACATTGGAGCAGTGGGCACAACCAACATAAACACAAGTCAAATGAGTTCTTCGTACAGATACAGAGCAAAACCCGAAACTACAGCATAATGCTATTATCTAGTTTGTAATCATATTCAGCATCGAAATGACTTGTTTCTGTGGTCAGTTGCGAAATTGTGTTGTAACTGCACTGTAGCTTACATGACGAATGGTTACAGATCTGATAGGCAGCTCCCAAACCTTTGATTCGTAGTCACTCCCAAGGGTGGCAACTGTGATTGTTTAGTTTTACAATGTGCTTTCCTCATATTGTGAAAGGTCAAGTTAATGCACAGTTGTTGTGTTGCTACAAGTTACACCTATACATGTGCCTACTGGAGAGTGAATGCTTTGGGCGTTGCTACAGATTGCAGCTACAGTACCTTCGCAGACATCGTTGCTGATCTTGTAACCCAGAGGACAGGTGATCTGACGCTGACACACAAAACTCCCAGCCGTGTTCACACAATGCTCATTCATCTGACAGGTATGGGTGGACATCAAACACTCATTGATATCTGTGTGGAAAGAGAGTGAGGGGGGAAAGAGGAAGAGACAGAGAGAGAGAGATGGAGAGAGAGAGGAGTGCAAATGGGAGAGGGGGATATAAAGGTGGAAAGACAGAATAGGGGCAGGGGGGAGAGAGAGAGAGAGAGAGAGAGAGAGAGAGAACAGAGAGAGAACAGAGAGAGAGAACAGAGAGAGAGAACAGCGAGAGAGAACAGAGAGAGAGAGAGAACAGAGAGAAAGTAAGCACATTAGAATAACCCCTATAGTCACCTCTGGTCATGTGTAATTCTCAGTGCAACACAGTGCCAGTCCCAGATAGATTAAGCAGCCTGCATGGCCCTGGCCTTGGCCTCCACAGAGAGGAGGGATTGGGGGCATGGCCACTGGGTATAAGTCTCACACAATGAGAGATCTGTCAACACACTGCACCACCATTCACCACGTCACAACAGAACAGTCCACCGCCACCAAGCAGGAAGTCTTGGTCTGCAAGAAGAGATGGCTTCATCGTAAGAACCATACAACCATACAAACATACAACCACACAACCATACAGCCATACAACCATACAACCACACAACCACACCAGTGAGGGCTCCTCAGAGGAGTAAGGGGAGGACCATATTCCTCAGTGAATTTCATAAAAATCATAAAACATAAAACTATAGTCAATAAATGTACATCACCAAATAATTGATAAAAACAAACTGTCTTGCAATGAAGGTCTACAAGTAGCACTATGGTGTAGCTGGAGGACAGCTAAAACCTAGGAGGCTCATGGTTCTTCCCTTCCATAGACTTCCACAGTAATTATGACAACTTCTGGAGGACGTCCTCCAACCTATCAACGCTCTTGCAGCATGAACTGTTGTCCACCCAATCAAAGGATCAGAAAATGAATTTAGTCCTGAAAGCATAAGCTACAGCTAGCTAGCACTGCAGTGCAGTGCATAAAAAGTGGTGAGTAGTTGACTCAGAGAGAAAGACAATAGATGAACAGTTTTGAACAAATACATTTCTTCCAAAATGAAAGAGAAGCAAGAAAGAGAGATAGAGAGAGAGACTATCATTGTTTTTCAGTTTCACTTACTTAACTTGAAAATGCAGCTAACTAGTTTAGCCTGCTCAAACACCCTGCTCAAACAGAGGGATGCTATGTTAGCTATCTGACTATGACTATCCAACACAACACTGGAACTCTTCCATGTCAAGGTAAGCTTTTGGTTTTACTAATTTATTGCCACCGGGGTCCGCCGGTGTATGTGCTAAACTGCTTACTGACTGTACACTGTAACGTTAATGCATGATTTCTGCAGGTTTACTAAGGCATTAGTTATATTAGCTATGTTGACTATGATGTTACTTTAGATAATATGGTGACAACGATGTGGGCTGTGTGATATGATTTGGCTTGGAAAGTTTTTTTTGCCTGGTCACATACAGCTGATGTATTGTACATTGAAGTCCACAAGAGAAGGGAAAAGGTGAGAGGAGGAGAGTGCATAGATGTGAGAAGGAATACACCCCTGATCACGCGTAAACACAGTTCACGTTACGTGGCTACTGTGAAAGTGAACTGTGTTTACGCGTGATCAGGGGTGTATTCATTCCGCCGATACTGTTGGAAAACATTTCTTAAACGGAACGAAACGGGGATAAACAAATTTGCCCAATAGAAACTCTCATTTGCAACTGTTGGACTAATGATTACAACCTAGATCAGCTAGATGCAGGCAAGAGTGTGCAAGGCGGTATTGAACGTGTCACTGTCTGTCACCTCAAATCTTTCTCTCGACCTGTGTGCATCTACATTGTAAACTTTCATTCATAGGCTAGGTTGTAGCAACCTCATGATGTGTATAGGGAGAATTTGAGTATCATGCAGTAGCCTAAACCTATCGCTGTTACATTGAACTGGGTCAATGGAATATGAATGATAGTCATCCAATATGCTGTAATAGAAATAAGGCCATGCTCGTGAAAAGAAAAATCGTCCTCCCTCATCTTAAACGTCACCGACCGCCACTGAACCATACAATCCCATATTGTGTGTTGATTTGATTTGGTCAGGGAGATCTCAACCGTTAGATGTGTGTGACGTGTAGTAGTGTAGGAACAGTGTGAGATCACATAAATAGAAACAAATTAAATCCCATAGTGGAGCCTGCTTCTGAATATGAGGTTCTGTTTGTCTGCAGCTGAGCGTCTCCTCTAGTGTCATTATGAGAAAAGGGGATTAGTGCTCTGTGTGTGTGCGTGCGAGTCCCTTACCTTCACAGGATTGCCCGTCAGCCATCAGAGAGAACCCTGGGAAACAGGAGCAGTGAGGCCTTCCGGCCACTGAGGAGCACTGTTGCATACAGTGGCTATTTCCTGCTCAGAGGGGCACAACATCACACCAAAACACACTGTAGTCAGGGTGACATAAGTCAGAGTGGGCAGGTCCCTGGCCTTGCATGTGTGTTAGATAACCTCGGTGTGATTTACTGTATCCCTGTTCACTCATTTCCTGTTTCCACTTTGACCCCTGACCTGTTTGTATTGTATTTCCTCCAGCGGCCGCAGGGACCGGACCCCACCCTGGAGTTATGGAGGCAAACACACACCCTGAGGAGACCCACACTAGATATAATATGCTGGACTACACAGGGATGGCTGGAGACTTCTCAATAAACACAGGAGCTTCATGGCCTTTGATGCAATCGGAATACTTGTATGTGACATTTAAAGGTTGGTGGCACCTTAATTGAGAAGGGCTCATGGTAATAGCTGCAACGGAACTAATGGAATGGTATTGAATGGTATTGAGGAAAAAACTGTCATGTGAAGGAATGTGACATGAATCACACTAGAAGGGTGCATAACTAAAAACCTTCTGGGCCTTGGGGTCTCTTAAGGGACCGGATGGCTGTCTAATGATTTACATTTCTGTTTCCTACCTAATAGGATGTGCCCTAATGGTTCCTCTATTGCTAATGGGACTACTTTCACACACTGATTCCAGACCTGCGTTTGGTTTCTCCTATCAAGACTAATAACAGATTTTAAGATATGAAAACATTGTGGTCTGCCAGGTTTACAGTAGAAAGACACCACCCTGGCCTACAGTGAGGTTGTACTCACCCTCACAGGGGTTGACAGGGGTTGTAGTGGTGGGGGGTGCGGTGGAGGTAGACCCAACTTCTGGCCTGTCATCCTCTCTCAGTCTGTTCTCTTCATCCACCGTCTCTGTGAAAACAGGAATAAACTCATCACGGAAACGACTAATTAAACGGCATAACCAACAAACCGCCAAGTCATCCTATCTTTGTGGATAAGGAGAAATCTGTGAAATGCCTTCAATTCGTCCACAGATATGAGGCTAGACAGCCACAGAGCACAGATAAAAGTTCCCTCAGCGAGCGAGAGAGAGTTGGGGTACGATAGGAAAAGGCATGGCCTGCAGACAAACCTGTGTTTTTATTAGTGGGACTCAACCTGCAGACTCACTGTAATTTTCTGTAAAATAGGTCTCACATCAGATTCCTGTGGCGACAGGCTTGTGCTGGTGAAAGCCCCATTAAAGGTCTAATACCCTTACAGTAGCCTACAGTACAGTAGGTTGGAAATACCTGGAAATACTTTCTTTACTCATCTACATGTATGTAGTCTACTGTTGTAATAGCTGTGACAAGAGGCTTTATCTAAACCGTATGAGACGTTAATGATATTCAGGTACAACATCTATCTATTTCAGTAAAAAAGCTTCATCTCCAAGATCAGTCTCTACAATCTAAACGTGATCAGATGATGGTGAGCATTAGCCTACTAGCTATTAGGTGAGCACCTCTACGAGATCAGGAAGTGATTCTGAATGTTCTATCTCGATAACAATGGTCATTCAATCAGACAGTAGACAGGAACTCTTTCCAGTTAGAGCAGGAAAATCATATACTGTCAAAGTGTGGATAAATACAGACAGACAGATAGAGACTAGCAGGAATCTGAAAACACGGAATTCCGTCAATCATACTGTTTGCTTTGGCACAATGTACTACCTGGCACAAAGATAATACACTCCGGAATCAGTCCTCTTTCAGTGGTTTTATGGACTTACATTTACATAACTGTTCTATACTTCAGGGTTGCCAATCTGTTTCCACTTTATCCAACTTGCCGTTGTCTTGCCAATTAAGGCAACTGTGTGCCGTTATTCAATGCCGAAACAGTCAGACACCCAGGCTATTAGCGAAGTGATCTTGCACATACAGTATAGTGGAGTACTGTAAGGTGCATGGTCTGACACACTCTAATAACCTACGAGAAGTTTTATTTTACCTGGTAAACAGCTGGCCGCATCCTGCTGCAGCACATAGCCAGGGTAGCAGGCACACCTGAAGGACCCGGGGGTGTTGATACACCTGTGGTGGCACAGTGTGCTCTGGTACACCTGACACTCATCTACATCCTCCATCTCTGGAGGGCCCTCCACTGTGTTCTCCCTCTCTTGCTCCTCCTCTTCCCCGATGGAGAAGGCCTCTTTAGGGAACGGCGTGTCTGACACTACAGGACAAGGAGAGAGGACTGTCACTAATAGCCTTACCTCTATGTTGTACAGTAGAGCAGATGAACCAAGGCAGTTGGATACAAGAGAATACAGAACAGGAACTTTATTCCTTATAAAAGAGTGTATAGTATAGTAATAACCTGCCCTCACTCAGGCAGGGTAGTGTGGTGCACAAAGTGGGAAGAGTTCACTACAAAGCCTCTCTTTAGTAGGAGAGGTAAAGAGGCTCTCGTTTATGCCTTTCTTTGGCAGTACACTGGTGTGTTACACTACCCCTTGACAGTGCAGTGGTGTGTGTAGTGTGTGCGTGCGTGTCTGCACGACTCTACCTCTTTTTGGCACTGCAGTGGGGTCCAGTGCGGGCCTTTCTTTGAGGTTGTCCCAGCCATCTCCCTCTCCTCCCTTTCCCTCCTCCCCTGCCTCCCCCTCCTCTCCCTCACAGCAGGTGAGGAAGACGTGGCTGCAGGGGTAACCCAGGTACTGGTGAGCCTCACAGCGGTAGCCCTCGCTATGGAACCTCAGCCCCAGAGAGCAGCAGTTGCAACACTCCTATAGGGTGGACAGATTCAACATCGACATGTACCATATCCATTGTGCCTGATTGGAAGAAGACTGTACGGTCAAACAATATACTGTGTGCTATGTTTAAGGGGTTTCATATAAAACGCGGAGCTCAAAGTTCCTCTTTCACATCTATCCCCACCTCTCTCAATTATTTCAACCCTCTATATTCCGTCTCAGCAGGATATCGTTCAAGCTACATGGGGGAGAGTGAAACATAAAACTGAAATAGTGACCATTGGGATATAGTGTGGCTGTGCAGAAGTGTTATACGACTTGAGTTATGTAGAGCCCATGGTGGGGTGGTGAAGACAATATATAACATTACACCAAGGCCTTGAGTATACAGTCGTGGCCAAAAGTTTTGAGAATTACACAAATATTAATTTTCACAAAGTCTGCTGCCTCAGTTTGTATGATGGCAATTTGCATATACTCCAGAATGTTATGAAGAGTGATCAGATGAATTGCAATTAATTGCAAAGTCCCTCTTTGCCATGCAAATTAACTGAATCCCCCCAAAACATTTCCACTGCATTTCAGCCCTGCCACAAAAGGACCAGCTAACATCATGTCAGTGATTCTCTCGTTAACACTGGTGTGAGTGTTGACGAGGACAAGGCTGGAGATCACTCTGTCATGCTTATTGAGTTCGAATAACAGACTGAAAGCTTCAAAAGGAGGGTGGTGCTTGGAATCATTGTTCTTCCTCTGTCAACCATGGTTACCTGCAAGGAAACACGTGCTGTCATCATTGCTTTGCACAAAATAGGGCTTCACAGGCAAGGATATTGCTGCCAGTAAGATGCACCTAAATCAACCATTTGTCAGACCATCAAGAACTTCAAGGAGAGCGGTTCAAATGTTGTGAAGAAGGCTTCAGGTCACCCAAAAATGTCCAGCAAGCGCCAGGACCGTCTCCTAAAGTTGATTCAGCACCACCAGTACAGAGCTTGCTCAGGAATGGCTGTTAGGTGCCTCCTAAGAAGAGGTAGGTGCAGGAGTCAGGAGCAGGAGAGCAAGAAATTTCCAGAAGCACAATCGTTTATTGAACATCCCAAAACCGACAACAACAGGTGGGGAAACACACCCAACGAAGTCGCCACACACAGGGAAATAAACGTAACACACGGAGGAGAAACCTCTACTCCTAAATACACTACAAACGGTACAACACGACCGTGAGGAAAAAAAACCCTGTGGCGCAAACACGCACCCTAGCAGAGCAACAACAGCAAATAATCCCGCACAAAGAATAGCAGGCAGCGGAGGTTAATAAACCCACAGAAATTAACTAATAGAACACAGGTGTAAACAAAACAAACAGACACAAATGAAAAGGAAAAATGGATCAGTGGCAGCTAGTAGGCCAGCGACGACGACCGCCGAGCACCGCACGAACAGGGAGAGGAGCCTCCTTTGGTGGAAGTCGTGACAATGGCAGCAGGCAGGTGTGAGTGCATCTGCACGCACAGTGAGGTGAAGACTTTTGGAGGATGGCCTGGTGTCAAGAAGGGCAGCAAAGAAGCCACTTCTTTGCAGGAAAAACATCAGGGACAGACTGATATTCTGCAAAAGGTACAGGGATTGGACTGCTGAGAACTGGGGTAAAGTCATTTTCTCTGATGAATTCCCTTTCCGATTGTTTGGGGCATCCAGAAAAAAGCTTGTCTGGAGAAGACAAGGTGAGCTCTACCATCAGTCCTGTGTCATGCCAACAGTAAAGCATCCTGAGACCATTCATGTGTGGGGTTGCTTCTCAGCCAAGGTAGTGGGCTCACTCACAATTTTGCATAAGAACACAGCCATGAATAAAGAATGGTACCAACACATCCTCCGAGAGCAACTTCTCCCAACCATCCAGGAACAGTTTGATGACAAACAATGCCTTTTCCAGCATGATGGAGCACCTTGCCATAACGCAAAAGTGATAACTAAGTGGCTCGGGGAACAAAACATCGATATTTTGGGTCAATTGCCAGGAAACTCCCCAGACCTTAATTCCATTGAGAACGTGTGGTCAATCCTCAAGAGGCGGGTGGACAAACAAAAACCCACAAATTCTGACAAACTCCAAGCATTGATTATGCAAGAATGGGCTGCCATCAGTCAGGATGTGGCCCAGAAGTTAATTGACAGCATGGCAGAGCGGATTGCAGAGGTCTTGAAAAAGAAGGGTCAACACTGCAAATATTGACTCTGCATCAACTTCATGTAATTGTCAATAAAAGCCTTTGACACTTATGAAATGCTTGTAATTATAATTCAGTATTCCATAGTAACATCTGACAAAAATATCTAAAGACACTGAAGCAGCAAACTTTGTGGAAATTTATATTTGTGTCATTCTCAAAACTTTTGGCCACGACTGTATATATAATGGCCTCCTACTGTTCCGGGCGCTTTGGGTACTTCCTGGAAGAGAGGTATGATGGCAGATGAATGGTTCTGGAAATATGGGCTAGTACACTTCAACTCCACACTACATAACAACGTCTGGACTCTCACTGATGGCCATAACAGACCTTGCTAAATTTTCCCAGAAATATTAAATATTGTTGCTGTTTTCAAAATACCAGCGAGTCCAAGCTATTGATCTAGAGGATGCTGAAAACGTCATGAGACATCTCCTGCAGTACTGCGACCTCGTTTCATGACTGTGAACCATGAAGTTGTGGGAACCTTGACCACAAACATGGTCCTCCCTCTGTTAGTTGTCTAAATTGAATAAGAGGTAATTGAATCACAGAGGGATTCTAAACGGTCCTCCTGATTGGTGTGGTCTTCAATGGCAATAACTAGGGCCTGTCGAAATCTGCAGGGAGGTTTTCTTTAAACTACTTTTAAAGTTGTCTCTGTAATGTACATTTAATCGATGAAACTGTGGCTATTAATGTCTTGTAAAGATAGTTGGTTTGATTTAAATTCATTCCAGGTAGGCTATGTTTGACCTTAAATCATTCTGGGGACTTACCCTGCAAATTCGGTCAGCTCTCTTAACAGTTCAGGAAACAGGGTCACATAAGAATATATGGACATTTAACAAAGGATTTCATCCAAATCCAAGCACATATATTCAGTGTTAAAACAGAAGTAGGAGTTGTGTGCACAGCGGTGCATCTTTTTCAAGGAGTTGGTTTTGGCAAGTACAACAGAACTTCACTCACTATATGTAATGTGGCCTATGTGGGAATCAAACCCACAACTGTGGTGTAGCATCACCATGCAACAACCAACCAACAGAACCATGGGAAGCACCTTTACCTTGTAGGAGTCAGCTCCACACTGGTCATTGTTGTCCACCTCACACACAGTTCCTTCTCTGGCTGCATTCATACCAGAGAAACAGTGACTCTCCTTCAGAGAGCCCAGACAGCACTGTCTCTGAGCCGTCCTGGCAGAGAAAGAGAGAAACACAGGAGGGATGTTAGAATGTGAGGCAGTGTTTTGACTGTGCCGATGCACAGTCAAAAACTGTGGTTTTAGACTAGTAGTAGGTTGGCTATCTTTGCCTACCTTTAGCCAAAACCAGCATCGTCTGGAATTATTATACAACCAAATTGGAAGTGTATTAAAGCAAACATTAACAGTATTATGCTGTGCAATGTAATATAATTTTCGAAAGATTATGAGAGGGTCTGTAAAATGTTTGGTTTTGATATTGGCATTTGTAATCAAATTGTAGATAGAAAGTCATATCATTCACTTCATATTCAAAACATCAACGACAACTTTCATTGAATCATGCTATACAATAATGACATGGGCCCAGAAAGCGAAATCACATACTGTAAGAATACATTTATAAGATGATCATGTTTTAAGTAGGCTAAAATGTACACAAATTAGAATGAACTAAACTAATGAATAGTTGCCTTGCCATCAGCTGAAGCAGAAACAAACTTGGCAGACAGGCCATCCCTCATTGGCATAGTGAAAGCAGTAAAGCTGACATTTATAAGACATTCTGTAGCTAAGTAGGACCCTGAGCATGACCAGGAAAACTCAGGTCCCTACCAATGAGGAATTACTACACAAAAATTGGGCATCCGAGTACTTGTGTCCAGTGTGTCTCCATGGGCTTACCGACAGATGGAGTGTCTGTCCTCTCTGGGGAGCTCCATGTTTTTGCAGTGGCCATTGGCTGAGGCCCACTTCTCCCCAGTCTCACAACAGATCTCCACCAACTCCTTGGAAGAAACTACAGAAACACAGACAGACAGACAGTGTTTCAGAGGGAACACATGAAATGAAAAAAAAGTAATAAAAGATAATGAAGAGATCACCATTGGACAGGTCAATCTCAGACTCTCAGACTGTATCATTCACGCTATAGATCTCACTCAGTCCTTCATGGAAGTGAGGTTTTAATGTGTAAGATTGTAGTCTATGCAATATCAAAATATAATAAATCCTAGCAAATTTATTGAGAGTGTGTCTGCATCCCAGCTTGACTTTTACTGTTCCACAATGTATTTTAAGAGTTGTTGACTTTGTCTGAATGTGTTTTTGGTGAACAGACTGAATTCACATTCAACAGAATGAGGAACAAATTATGTTATTATTTTCCACCTCTGTGTGTTTCTCTGGCAGGGAGCACTGTGAAACCTTAGACTCTATAAAGTACACTTCAGAGCCAATACATCCTACATTTTAGCTTGAAGGCTAATCAGTGCTCAGGCAACACGTTATCACCCCCATACATCATTAGGAACAGACAGAGGAAAACACATAGCATCTCATTTAGAGTTAAAATATGCTTGGCCTCATCAGCAGTCATGACTATGATGACGCCAGATCATCGATTCCAACTTTCATTGGTGCATCCTGTGCTGTATTGTAGTTCTTTGGACAGACTGAACCTAACCCTCCAGGATAAAGATATGTTTCCGAGTGTAGCCATGCCTGCTGAAAAGGTAGGCCTGCAGCCTACAATACTGTATTTCTCTGGTTGGTATAATTAGGCGAATCTATGATGTGCCTCTTTCAGGACATTTCTCCCACACAAACTAATTGTTTGCTACAAATTGTATTGCTAATGTAACATGTTTTCTAACCAAAGCGTCCCACTGGGCACACCATGTCATTTCAACGTGGATATGTGGGTAATCTTTGGTTGAGACGTTGATCAATGAGATTTCAACCTTTATTCACCCACTCAAAAAGACAGCCTGAAGTTTGTTGAATTCCCAATGTGTTATCACTATGCTTTCAATCATCTAAAAGCACAACCAAATTTCAATGGAAAAACAATGTCTGACTGTTGGCTTAGTTGTCATCTAAATGTGTTTTCAGTGCACTTTAAACCATTTAAAAGCACAACAAAGAGCAAATGGGAATACAATGTCAGATATTTAGAATTTATATAAGAACTTGTTCTGCCCCTGAACAAAGCAGTTAACCCACTGTTCCTAGGCCGTCATTGTAAATAAGAATTTGTTCTTAACTGACTTGCCTAGTTAAATAAAGGTTAAATTAAAAATAAATGTAAAAAACGTAATGTGCTTCATCCAATAGCATAACCAAATGACCTTGATTGCAGTTGAGATTACATTAAAAGTACACAGTGTAAGTGATCAATGTTGTTTGAGCTTCTGCACAGATATTTATATTGTGAAGAACCCACAGACCAGCGACCTTTGCATGCTATCTTGAACATACACACTTTCCATCATTACATAATAATACTTTTATAGTTACAGTAAGCTCAAAACTTGTCGACAAGTTAATAGGTTATTTTATTTACTGCATTGCAAAAGTGATATTGAATTGTATTAAGTTGTCAACGCAACCAAATATCAACATTTGAAGGAGATGTATCTTCTGCTTGGATTGTTCCATCAGTACCACTGATTTAGTCTGACTTTAATTCCAGTTTCTCTACAAATTAATAATTGATATGTTGGATTCACATCTCCATCTCAACCAAAAATCTAAGTTAAAGAATAGACCTAAATCAACTCAAACTTCATTTAAAGTTAATTTAATGTTTGATTTGATTTATTCCTATTCTTTAACTTAGATTTTTGGTTGAGATAGAGATCTCAATATTATACTTTGTATTTATTTCTTTACCCTACCACCCTCTTCTAATTGAAGTAAACTAATGGACAACATCACGTAGGCTTCTACTTCCATCTTATACATACTATATACATTTTATGGACACAGTATATTCTACGATAGTTATCTTTTGTTTGTTTTTAGTCCCATCCTGCAGCTATCCTCATCTGTCTCTGAAGACCATCCAGTTTGATTTCTATTTGCCATATATTTTTTAACTGTGCTGTGATGTTTCACAAAAGTTCTGAACCTTTCTATTCTCATAATTTCTACATATTGTATATTACAGATAAACATTTTTGCTAAGAGTATTATTGTATTATTGATCGATTGACTATGACTTTTTAAATCACCCAGCAGTGCTATTTGCAGAGCTAGCTCCAGGTAAATGTTCAATTCTTCAGACATTCCTGAACCTGTGACCAAAAACAAAGTACATAATGGACAGTACCAAACCAAATGATCTAATGATTCTGTCTTTTCGCAGCAAAATCTTCAGAGCTGGGATATCCCACATATATATAACATTATTTTAGTTGAAAGAATTTTGCATCATATTTTAAATTGAAAAGTTTATAAACCATGTGCCATGGAATCGGTACATCGAAAATCTCTTCCTAACTATTTTGCAGTCTATATGGCACAGCTGTCAATTTTTTGGTACTTAAATGAAACTGGTATACTTTTTCATTTATCATAATTTTCTTTAACCAATTTTGGTTTTTAATGCAGGGCCGACAGACAAGTTCCTTACTTCCACTGGCCTCTTCCATTTTTGTGGTAATGCTGCAGTTAGTTGGTTGTAATTTTGAGTAGAGCAGACATTTCCATATATTTTTGTTAGTTGCATGTGTGACATAACTCCATCAGTCCTATTTATGATATAATTTACAAATATTATACAATTGTTTTTATAAAAAAGATATCGTTTTTTATCAATTAGTATATTTAAGTTGAACCATAATATTTGTTGTAATATTTGTTCTGTCTTCTGGCAGATTAAACTGAAATTGCAACCAACTTTCTATGGCTTGTTTTAAAAATAGCGATATTTTGATTGATGATGATTTCATTTTCTGAGCCACACAAATTACATTGGAACAACGTTGATCCAACCAGTTTGTGCCCAGTGGGCTGTGCCTTCAGGCCCCATATTGTTATAACATATCATATGCTTAGCTGATATGTAAAATACCTATCCAGATATGGCTTGCGTCAACAATATAGTCAGGCAGGAACACACTCATTAGGGAGTATACGTTGTTTATAATAAGGGTTACACAGAGAAAATCGACCTCTCTGAAATTAAAAGGGATGGCCCTCCTTTCAGCTAAATATATATTTACCTAAACCCTCCCCGAACGCTTGAAAAACAAAACAAGTGACCCTCCCCTATACCCAAAATAATAATTAATACAAAGTGGATAGCAGAGTTTTAGAAACTGTTATTCGTCCTGTAAGCATTAAATGGCATCACGGGAACTTTGATTGTACACAGGGCTGCGAGCCAGAAGGTTGTCGGTTCGCAGACCACCGTTGACAAGAGTAGGGATGGAAAGATCTCCTTTAAAGTAAAATGATTGCATGAATCTCGCATCGTATTTGCATGTCTGAGAAAATTTTACATATTAGCAGAATATCTTTTAATACCACACAAATTACCGACATTACAGGCCAAATCAGTGTCTTGTTTGCAACGAAACTGTCCCTGTTTGCAAATAATTACATCTTGACGCAATTAGGCATCTGAGCACTGTACTTTCAAAAGTTAGGCCTGCCTTTTCCAACCCAGACAGAGTAGGCCTACCGACGCAGAAAGATTTAAGCTTTAACTACTTGCTACTCTTCTTCCGTGATTTAACCTAAAGAGAGAAGGTCACAAGTGTTTCCCTAAAATCTGTCTGGGTTTAAACATCTTCTATTGTACAGAAAGGGAACAGCTTAATAAATTGATAGTGACAGAATCAGATTACTTCCCAAGAAAAGACAATGTTTTGTCTCCAAGGCTATAGAAGGTTGTATTGCTCAGCCTCTGAATGTCAAAGAAACTAAACAATGATATTCCCATATACATCGGAGTCACGTCTTTCCCATGTACCAGATCACTTTTTTAATCAGATCCGTTTTATTTTCTTCAAAATCTTAAAATAATGAAGACGATATAAATTAATTATGCCTACTCGAATTTGCCTACTTTCAACACCACGAGCTGTAATTTCCGATTGCTTCTGCAGCGGCTGCTGTACCAGTTTCAGCACCACAAGCGTAAATTACTCAAATCTGGCTTATTGTGAGGTCAATAACTCTGATAAATACATCATGGGCAAGAAACATATAATGTATATATTTTTTTTGGGGGGGGGGTGCTTTTTACCCCTAATTTTGTGATATCCAATTGGTAGTTGCAGTCTTGTCCCATCGCTGCACTCCCGTACTGACTCGGGAGAGGCGAAGGTCAAGAGCCATGCGTCCTCCGAAACACAAACACTGCTCGCTTAACCCCGAAGCCAGCCGCACCAATGTGTCGGAGGAAACACCGTACAGCTGGCGACCAAAGTCAGTGTGCATGCGCCCGGCTATCACAAGGAGTCACTAGAGCGCGATGGGACAAAGACAAGGACACCCCAACCGGCCAAACCCACCCCCATGTGCTCCGCCTCATGGGTTTCCCAGTTGCGGCCGGTTGAAACACAGTCCGGAATAGAACCCGGATCTGTATTGACGCCTCTAGCACTGCCTTACTGCGCCACTCGGAAGGAAACAGATTGTTTTTAATCAAATAAACTATAGTAGTAGTATGCTATCAAAGTTAACCGCCGGACATCCTTCTTCGAGCTCTCCTTCTCAAACTGAACAGAACATAGGCTAGTCGGCGCGCAATATATGTTTGACTACGCCTAATCACCCAAAAAAATCTTGACAAGGCCTAATCAAAAAACAAATCTGAAGAAGCCTTTGACTCTCCTGAACTGCCAACGCAGGTCTACACAGCACAGCCATTGGTTAGGCAGCACACAAAACGTTGTTGATCAGCAAGAGCAGAGCAGGCTGGAATGAGGGTTGGGATATCCATTGCAGTGTGTATCCATTGCAGTGTGTATACAGCCTAGTTGTATTTACACTATCCCAGCAGCTGTGTGCTTCTCTGAGCATGCATTTCATAGTTTATAGCCTATAGCCTATGGATAATTTGATTGAGACCACACTAAATAGCCTATAGACACACTAGATATTGCGCGCCTAGTGAAGAATCAGAGGTGAGGGGCAGCATCTGGCACACATGGATATATAGCCTAATAAGCAACTAATTCTGAAACACTTGAGAAATATTGAAATGTAATCAATTTCAAATTGCATTACCCCCCTGGAGTAGATTAAAACACTGAGAAATATAGAAATTTTTAAAATATGATATTCTCCCATTCACTGAAATTGAAAAAGCATGGCCCTACCCCATTTTCCTCCAAGTAACCATTCTGTAAATTTCAGTCCATCCCTGAGATTTATTATTTATTTTGTTCTACTGCCAACCTGTTCTAATCTACTCACCTCCTCTGTGAATTGTCTTTGTGAGGTGCACGCACTGGTCAAATTCACCTTCAAGCTACAGGTTGCACACCTGCACCCCCCCCTTATTTGGTTTATCCCGTTTCATATATGTTTTTTAATGTTTCTCATAAACTTTCATATTTAAATATTTTTATTGTTTCAGCGTTAAGTATTGCCCTTTAGTATGTGTCGTGTGCAATATTATTGCCTGTGAAATGTATTATGACTGCTGCCTATTGGTAATATACAGTTGAAGTCGGAAGTTTACATACATCTTAGCCAAATACATTTAAACTCAGTTTTTCACAATTCTTGACATTTAATCCCAGTAACAATTCCCTGACTTAGGTTAGTTAGGATCACCACTTTATTTTAAGAATGTGAATTGTCAGAATAATAGTAGAGAGAATGATTTATTTCAGCTTTTATTTCTTTCATCACATTCCCAGTGGGTCAGAAGTTTACATACACTCAATTAGTATTTGGTAGCATTGCCTTTAAATTGTTTAACTTGGGTCAAACCTTTTGGGTAGCCTTCCCCAAGCTTCCCACAATAAGTTCGGTGAATTGTGGCCCATTCTTCCTGACAGAACTGGTGTAACTGAGTCAGGTTTGTAGGCCTCCTTGCTCACACACACTTTTTCAGTTCTGCCCACAAATTTTCTATAGGATTGAGGTCAGGGCTTTGTGATGGCCACTCCAATAACTTGACTTTGTTGTCCTTAAGCTATTTTGCCACAACTTTGGAAGTATGCTTGGGGTCATTGTCCATTTGGAAGACCCATTTGCGACCAAGCGTTAACTTCCTGACTGATGTCTTGAGATGTTGCTTCAATATATCCACATAATTTTCCTGCTTCATGATGCAATCTATTTTGTGAAGTGCACCAGTCCCTCCTGCAACAAAGCACCCCTATAACATGATGCTGCCACCCCCGTGCTTCACGGCTGGGTTGGTGTTCTTCAGCTTGCAAGTCTCCCCCCTTTTTCCTCCAAGCATAACGATGGTCATTATATCCAAACAGTTCTATTTTTGTTTCATCAGACCAGAGGACATTTCTCCAAAAAGTACGATCTTTGTCCCCATGTGCAGTTGCAAACCGTAGTCTGGCTTTTTTATGGCGGTTTTGGAGCAGTGGCTTCTTCCTTGCTGAGCGGCCATTCAGGTTAAGTCAATATAGGACTCGTTTTACTGTGGATATAGATACTTTTGTACCTGTTTCCTCCAGCATCTTCACAAGGTCCTTTGCTGTTGTTCTTAGATTGACTTGCACTTTTTTCACCAAAATACGTTAATCTCTAGGAGACAGAACGCGTCTCCTTCCTAAGCGGTATGATGGCTGCGTGGTCCCATTGTGTTTACACTTGCGTACTATTGTTTGTACAGATGTACAGTGGTACCTTCAGGCGTTTGGAAATTGCTCCCAAGGATGAACCAGACCTGTGGAGGTCTACAATTTTTTTTCTGAGGTCTTGGCTGATTCCTTTAGATTTTCCCATGATATCGAGCAAAGAGGCACTGAGTTTCAAGGTAGGTATTGAAATACATCCACGGGTACACCTCCAATTGACTCAAATGATGTCAATTAGTCTATCAGAAGCTTCTGAAGCCATGACATCATTTTCTGGAATTTTCCAAGCTGTTTAAAGGCACAGTCAATTTAGTGTATGTAAACTTCTGACCCACTGGAATTGCGATACAGTGAAATAATCTGTCTGTAAAGAATTGTTGGAAAAATTACTTGTGTCATGCACAAAGAGGATGTCCTAACCGACTTGCCTAAACTATAGTTTGTTAACAAGAAATTTGTGGAGTGGTTGAAAAACTAGTTTTAATGACTCCAACCTAAGTGTATGTAAACGTACAACTTCAACTGTACCTACCTAGGTGTTATTTTATAACAGATTAGGGCAGCTGCGTGTTATCATATTATCATGGGACAACCAAGGTTGGGTATTAACGGATTACATTTAACTGGAATTACATAATCAGATTACAGAAATGAAGTAACTGTAATGTGACTGGATTACTTTAAAAAATGGTTTTACATTCTTAAAAACAACTGATTATATTTTGTATTAGGCCTACTTCCTCTAATATCAAAATGTGGGCTGCAAGTGTTTGCCTTAAACACACTAATATTTACAATTTTTTTAACATCTTTGAAAGCTCTGCTGAGCCACACAGCTTGGAAGTCACCTTTCAGTGGGAATGAAAGTTTTTCCCTTCTGTTGCAATCTGTTTGAAATCTCCAAAACGGTCAAATGTGTTGTCTGGTTGATTTCCACAAAAACGTGTTTTTAATCAAAAACGTCAGACAACTGACAACTGAATCATACCACATTTCATCAGGATCGTTGTGTCAAAAGAACATTTTCCATTAGTCAACACAGCTCCACCCTGTTCACTTCCTAAGATGTAAGCGTAAGACACTCAAATGTCCATTTCCTCTTTTACTGGCCACAATCTGCTTGGTGGCTGGGTGTAATAGGCCCATATTTTCACAATCAAAAAATGAGTGTTGGGAACGCTTTCCTTGGAACTTGACAGTGAAGCTGACCTTTTAGCAGTGATGCCATTTCATCAAGAAGATGCAGCAGGAATTTGAGACAGCACTTGCCCAATGATGCAGGGGGTTGGGTGGGCAGAATTAGAGAGCAAGAGGAGGAAGAGGATGAGGAAGGACAGTTGTCTCAGATGAGATCAGGGCCACATTGGTTGACCATGTGCTCAACCATGGATTGAGTATGAGGGAGGCTGGGCAGAGAGTTCAGCCCAACCCGAGCCGCTACACGGTTGCATCTATCATCCGTAAATTCAGAAATGAGAACCTGTAAGTTACCTACCATCTACACTATGCTCTTTATGTATGTATACTGTAGTATACTGGAGTCCGACATATCAGTAGGCCTATGTTACTCAGGGATTGTTGGCCAATGTTACAGTAATGTCAATTCATATTGAAAGAAAATAGATTATTTTAGCTTACTGTAACCAATCATATCATATTTGTGGATCTTCTGCAGAACTGAGAGACGACCAGGCCATGGTGGAAGACACCGGCTATTCACACCAGAACAGGAGACCGCTATTGTGAACATGGTGGTGGCAAACAATATCATTAGACTACGAGAAATCCAGAACCACATAATTGCAGACAACACAATATTCAATAACATTCACCAAGTGGGCTTGTCTACATTGGACCGTGTATTACAGCGCAACCGAATCCGGATGAAACAGGTCTACAGGGTGCCATTTGAGCGAAACTCAGAGAGGGTTAAATAACAGCGCTATGAATATGTGCAAGTAAGTAATATACTGTGAATTTACTATCATATCAGCACAGTATAGACACATTACAGTACTGTAATCCAGTGTAAAGTGCCTCACCATATTGACTGCTCTAGGTCTATGTCACATATTGTCTTGCTGTCTGTTTCAGAGAGTATTGGAGCTGGATGCCGCTGCAATTCAGCACGTTTATATTTACATTGATGAGGCTGGCTTCAACCTAGCCAAAAGAAGGGGACGGTGACGGAACGGTGACGGAACGGTGACGGAACGGTGACGGAACGGTGACGGAACGGTGACGGTGATTGGCCACCGTGCCATTGCGAATGTCCCTGGACAGCGTGGAGGGAATATTACTGTGTGAGCAGCCGTTAACCAGCAATGCGTCCTCCATCACCATGCCAACCTTGGTTCCTACAACACCGCCCTTCTTATCACATTCCTGGACACACTACATGACATCCTCATTCCAACCGAGCAGAGGGGTGGACCAGAGCAGCCCAGGTATGTTGCCATCTGGGACAACGTGAGTTTCCACCGGGCTGCAATGGACCACATCTGGTTTATCGACCACCCACAATTTATTGTTCTATACCTCCGACCATATTCCCCATTCCTAAACCCAATTGAAGAGTTTCTTTCGGCATAGCGATGGAAAGTGTATGACCGCCATACCCTCACACGCATGCCTCTTCTCCAGACAATGGAGGATGCATGTGGTGAAGTTGATGTGGGGGCTTTCGGCGGCTGGATCCGTCACACCAGAAGATTCTTTCCCCGCTGTTTAGCCAGGGAGAACATGGCTTGTGATGTAGATGAGGTGCTGTGGCCAGACCAAAATAGGAGGCAGGATGCAGCCTAATGTCTTTTTTCTTACATTTTGCTTGTGTTTTTGTCTTTTTGTGTTTAGAGTTTTGAAAGAATGAGCCCCTTTCATTTTTATTTTTGTACAGAAAACCCTTTATCTTACTGAATGTTTTTCCTGGTTTTCTCCTGTTGGGTATGGAAAGTGTTACATACAAAACACAAGTGTTAAAAAATACTGCATTTTGGAAATAAATGTCAACGTTTTTGTTACTGTATTGCATTTGTGTGTGTTTATTTATGTATATTTGAGTAGGTATACATTACTGTAACAATATTTTACAGTGTAATACTGTAACAACGGCTACAGTGTAATACTGAAAGGCAAAAGCATAAACCTACTGATGGGATATTCATAGTAGTGTTTTGTGTTGAGCACATCAGTGTGTTGTTGGTTGGTAGACAGATCTATTCATATGACACGTGTGTCATTTTGATGCAAAAAAAACATTTTGGAAAGAGATGAAACAGTTTTGAATGCAGTGTTTGCTTTTGCTAGAGATTTGTAGAGTTTTGCATTTGGTGTTTGTGGTTTTGTGTTTAGAGTTTTCGGGAAATGGCCCAAAGATTCAGCAAACGTGTGTAAACAATTGCAGAAAACTGTAAGACTGTCACAATATCATTGAAGGCAATTGGCATGAAGTGGTTTACCCTTGTGAAACACAAAACTGGGACATTGTTCTAAAACTGTTTTATGTTTGTGGGCCTTCTAGCTGCCCTGTTTCAAAACCAGCAGACTGGAAAAAACACATTTCTATATCTTTTAAACTAATTTGTGAATTATTATGTAGGCTGATTCAAATTTAGCATTTGATTTAACAGAATGAGCAGCTGGAGGAGGTAGGGGAAAAGGTGCCAAGTGGAGATTTTTATCCATTTCCACATGATTAAACTCCACACAGACGTGAAAACTTCACAAGTCTACATAATCAACTAAAACACGAGTCTAATTAAAGAAACAGGCAGGAAGGAGAAATAATGACAAATTTGCATAGTATAACACATAAGCAAGAAAAAAACATTTATCAACAAAAATATTCAACTGCTGAAGGAGCTTACATTAACTCGTCTTCAATTCTCTCTTTTTATTCACCATACCTTTTCTTAGTGATTTACTTTCCTTTGTTTTAGTCCTTATGGTCCTCTCTCCTTGACATGCCTTTTCATGTGAGCAGTAAGCCGTTCATTTCCAGCGGAGAATGCGCTGCACAGCAGTGCATAATTTATAGGTTTAGAAATGAGAAGATATGAAACCTTAGAGGATGCAAAGCCTCTTTGAGTCATAAATATCTGTCCCCAGTCACACCATATGACAAGCTTCTTTGAACCTGCTTGAATTTGTTATTATTAGAAGACAGAGAACTTCATCAGTCATCCATTTCATTTGCATCCTATTCATTTTCTCTCCAGGTGGGATCACTTCAGTCATCATGAAACACAGAACAGAATGGTCCCATGTGCTCATCAATAAGGTAAGATATTAACAGCAGTTTGACTTGAATTCAGTTAAACCTGCCAAAGCAATGTTTGTGCACTGTCTTTATTTACAAACACATACTTCTTATTCGTAAATCTGGAAGCATCTACCAGTGTGGAGAGTATACCTGGTAATAATAGCGAGTTTTTACAGAACCCAAGACCATTCTACGTTTTTATTTGACCATGGGGAAAAGAGCTACTGTGAAAATACCACAGTGCGGGTTTGATTGAATTGAGCCCTTTGAGTAACATCAAAAAGGCTCTGAAAAGGGACTGTTCAGATAAAGGTCAAACATTGATACTGAAACAGCCACTTTACAATGATGGTTTTGAAATAATTACCTGGAGTAACTGAACCATGTCTAAGCTCAGCCTGTGAATATCCCGCATCCCTCTGACAAGCCTTCTAATCAAGGAACTAAAGCAAATGTGTTCCATTCAGGTGTATAATCACCCCCATGGCGGATTCATCATGTTAGGAGGAGAGTTGTGGAGGTGGGCTTGATAGGTGGTTCGAGGTACATCTCTCTTTTCTTGGCCTGTCATTACATCTGTCTGTTAACCTTTACAGTTTTTTTTTTACAATCTCTTACACACTGAAAGTGGTACTTGAGGCACACTCAGTGAAACCATTAACTTATGTACCTAATCTTCAGACCAAGTCTGCAAAACTGCAAGCACATTATCTGCTTTACACTCAGTTTGCAATTGTTAAACACACTTTTTGCAAAACACTAAACACAGTTCTCTACATTAGAAACATCACTCAAAAGTAACAGGTCTTGTGTTTCGTTTGGAAAACACTGCCATTCAAAATGCCACACTCATTTACCGATTACCTACACCCAGTGCTCACGTGTGAAAACACTTATAGCTAATTTATTCACTTGGAAATCAGAGCTTGAGCACTATAAATAAGCTTCAGGTTGGCTTTCTTGGTTTCTTTGATTTTCTTTCAAAAACACGGACATTTCTAAGTGACCCCAAACTTTTGAACAGTAGTGTACTTGTACGAGTGAGTGCTATGACAAACTGCCGTGGACTCCACTGCACACTGAACATGCAAAAGACACGAGATAGTAGTGTTTTACATATTTCACATCATTTGATGGTTTGTGTGTAGAGTTTAGATGCAAAAACACAATTTTGAGAAGAGTTAAAATAGTTTTCAATGAAGTGTTTGGTTTTTCAAGAGATGTGTGACATCTTGCATTTTGTGTGTGTGGTTTGGGGTTTTGTGTGTAGAGTCTAGAGAAAAGGAGCCATAGATTCAGACATCATGTGTAAGCAATTGTCAAAAACTGTAAGTTACGGTGACATCAACCACACACGGCACTATCACCCACATCCAACAACAATGACATCCTCCTCTGAGAGGAGCAAAAGACAAAGGGAGAGCAGCTCCCCTCCTCGTACCATAAATCGGTGGCCGTCGCTGCCATACAGTTCACCTTGGTGTTAATGATAACGAATGGATCATTCCATCTTTCTCTTTCCAGGAATGCCACTGATTTACAGTACAGGTGGGATGTACACAGTCACACAAAAGGAATGAATGGAGGCTCTCTTTCTCGCTCAGAGATGGTTGGTACACGTGAACATGCTCCATCCAGGTAAGCTATATTGGGATGATCGTATGCACATGTGTGAGCGAATAAGCCAACATGTTACATAAGCTAAGCAGATACATTGGAGCCATGATGTTTACACCTTTGACATCTGCCATCACAGTCAGAGATGACTCCATCTTGTAAATAAAATATACTGCTCAAAAAAATAAAGGGAACACTAAAATAACACATCCTAGATCTGAATGAATGAAATAATCTTATTAAATACTTTTATCTTTACATAGTTGAATGTGCTGACAACAAAATCACACAAAAATAATCAATGGAAATCCAATTTATCAACCCATGGAGGTCTGGATTTGGAGTCACACTCAAAATTAAAGTGGAAAACCACACTACAGGCTTATCCAACTTTGATGTAATGTCCTTAAAACAAGTCAAAATGAGGCTCAGTAGTGTGTGTGGCCTCCACGTGCCTGTATGACCTCCCTACAACGCCTGGGCATGCTCCTGATGAGGTGGCGGATGGTCTCCTGAGGGATCTCCTCCCAGACCTGGACTAAAGCATCCGCCAACTCCTGGACAGTCTGTGGTGCAACGTGGCGTTGGTGGATGGAGCGAGACATGATGTCCCAGATGTGCTCAATTGGATTCAGGTCTGGGGAACGGGTGGGCCAGTCCATAGCATCAATGCCTTCCTCTTGCAGGAACTGCTGACACACTCCAGCCACATGAGGTCTAGCATTGTCTTGCATTAGGAGAAACCCAGGGCCAACCGCACCAGCATATGGTCTCACAAGGGGTCTGAGGATCTCATCTCGGTACCTAATGGCAGTCAGGCTACCTCTGGCGAGCACATGGAGGGCTGTGCGGCCCCCCAAAGAAATGCCACCCCACACCATGACTAACCCACCGCCAAACCGGTCATGCTGGAGGTTGTTGCAGGCAGCAGAATGTTCTCCACGGCGTCTCCAGACTGTCACGTCTGTCACATGTGCTCAGTGTGAACCTGCTTTCATCTGTGAAGAGCACAGGGCGCCAGTGGCGAATTTGCCAATCTTGGTGTTCTCTGGCAAATGCCAAACGTCCTGCACGGTGTTGGGCTGTAAGCACAACCCCCACCTGTGGACGTCGGGCCCTCATACCACCCTCATGGAGTCTGTTTCTGACCGTTTGAGCAGACACATGCACATTTGTGACCTGCTGGAGGTCATTTTGCAGGGCTCTGGCAGTGCTCCACCTTGCACAAAGGCGGAGGTAGCGGTCCTGCTGCTGGGTTGTTGCCCTCCTACGGCCTCCTCCACGTCTCCTGATGTACTGGCCTGTCTCCTGGTAGCGCCTCCATGCTCTGGACACTACGCTGACAGACACAGCAAACCTTCTTGCCACAGCTCGCATTGATGAGCCATCCTGGATGAGCTGCACTACCTGAGCCACTTGTGTGGGTTGTAGACTCCGTCTCATGCTACCACTAGAGTGAAAGCACCACCAGCATTCAAAAGTGACCAAAACATCAGCCAGGAAGCATAGGAACTGAGAAGTGGTCTGTGGTTACCACCTGCAGAACCACTCCTTTATTGTGGGTGTCTTGCTAATTGCCTATAATTTCCACCTGTTGTCTATTCCATTTGCACAACAGCATGTGACATTTTATTGTCAATCAGTGTTGCTTCCTAACTGGACAGTTTGATTTCACAGAAGTGTGATTGACTTGGAGTTACATTGTGTTGTTTAAGTGTTCCCTTTATTTTTTTGAGCAGTGTACATCACCGTGTCCTAGTTGCACTGCTTGGCCTGTCCATCAGCAGCTGTCCATGACATAACAGGGAAGAGGGGCTTCCCCCCATATGACTTCATTTTCATGGACAGCTGAAGCATGTTGAAGAAGACAGTGAATCGACAGCTATTTATCCTAATCTCCCTGACAGTGAGACTGATAGTGATAGTAGAACAGAGAGCAGGACATGTGTGATCCATCCGTCTCTCTGGAGTCTGAACTCTTGACTGGGCTGTGGTTTGTGGACAGGAGACCTAAGGGCCATCCAGACTACACTGTCTTTGATGGTTTCCCTCTCTAACCTCCAATCCCATTGCATTTCCATGTGGTTGGATGGATGACCAAACCAGTATGCGGCACAGAGACACACCGAAGTGTGCCTGATTGGCTCTGGTGATCTGAAGGAGCCCCATAAGGTTCGAATTGACAGGTTTGCAACCAATGTTATATAAGGAGTCTGGTTTAGGGTCTGGTTGGGGATGCTTTACTCACAATTATGAAAAATATTTTTGTGAAAAATGTAAATAAATACAACTAATTTGATTTAGATTTATTTTGAAACAGACTAAAATAGATAGAGCTGTTGAATGTGATTATTTCCCTACATATAGAGTAATGGTAAGATATGCAGCACACCCTCACCAGACCTATAATTTACTCTAACTTGAGGAGCCATTTCTTGTTGGTGTTCTATGGGTAATATATCACAGCTGGACGTCACAAGTCAACAGGCAGGAAATGATCTACTACCATGCCTTTACAAATCCATCCAAATCCAGATTTTGCATTTTGTGGACAACATAACACCCAAATACCATAGGACAAAATTTGTCCAATTGCTCGTGGTTGGATTTGCAAGCTGCAGTTAAAACAGTCTAATGTTACTACATAGAAAGAGAACGTTTTTTTTCTCCAAAAGGTACAGTATTAGTGTTTCCTTTTCATTATTGCCTTTATGCTAACAGTGCCCCCTTTTTATTGCAATACTGAAGATTACATGTATATTTCATAATTATACTGCAATAACTTTATTAAATATAAAGCGTGTGCACACACACTCGAGGGTTGCATTTCAGGGAGCTGTCCATCTGTGGTCACGCAGGTAAACCTCTAATCTTATTAGGCCCATTGTAAATGTTTTACTGCCAAATCATAACACATCGATGAAGAATAATAAAGCATATCATCTAATCTTTGCCATGAGAACAGATTTATGGTTGGTTGGAAATACATTTACATTTTACATTTTAGTCATTTAGCAGACACTCTTATCCAGAGTGACTTACAGTAGTGAATGCATACATTTCATACAATTTTATAAAAAATTTTTTTTTTTTTTTTTCTGTGCTGGCCCCCCGTGGGAATCGAACCCACAACACTGGTGTTGCAAACACCATGCTCTACCAACTGAGCTACAGGGAAGGCTATAAACAGCTGGAAGTCTTTGGTCTTGACTGCAGCTGTTATTCAGTTGTAATTTATAACCAATCTCATGCTTATTATACATCTTGTTGACGATCTGGTTTCTGCATTTGGCCTTGTCGTCTTAGTATTTTTAATTATAAGTGGTTTTTCAGATCCGTTTGCCGGTTTATGGCAAGGATATGTTGCAATAATGAGATATGCCTTAATTCCTGGAAATGACCTGGAAATCCCTCTAGATTGGATAGAGAGTCAACCAGGTCTGGAATTCCCACTCCTTTTATCCTCACCAAAATTACATATCTGCCTAGTTCACTCTCAGATGCTACAGTATGTGTTTTGTAACAGTACATGTTGCTCTTTTTTAGTATCTTTTTTTTTACCACATTTGTGGTTGTTGGGGGGTTTACAGGTACAATATCAATTTAAATTAATATATTCGGTTTATATAACATGTACCCGTGGGCTGCATGCAAAAGAAAAACAAAAGTAAGAAATACATAGTGAAATTATAATATTGTTCAAACCGGATTTTGTAATAGTAAAATTGGTATATAAAGAAAAATAACAAAAAGAGGTTGGCCTACATCCCCAACTCCCCATCCCATTCCCCTCAACCCAACATATCTCAGTCCAACCCCCTGCATCTAAGCATTTACAGTTTTTCTCAATTGTTTACACACAAATACTGGTACTTGAGACACAATGACCACAACATGTAACTCATGCACCAACCCCCTGAACCAATTCTGCTAAACTACAAGCACAATTCCTGCTTTACACTCAAATTGCAGTTCTAAAACACACTTTTTTCAAAACACTACACACAATTCTTTGCATTTGGCACAATTTTCATGCAGAAAATCTCTTGTTTTCACAATGAACACACTGCCATTCAAATATGCACACTGACTCATCACATGGGCAAACACCCATCACACAGTTTTACAATTAGCAATCAGAGCTTTAGCATAAAAGGGCAACAGGTGAGCTCTTCTGTTTTGGAGCAATGGATGCCAACATTGGAAACAGAGGCAGAGCCAGAGGAGTGAGAGTAAGAGGAGGAGAACGGGGAGGACGAGGACGAGGAAGGCCAAGGGCTGTAATCTCTGATGAGATCTGAGCCACTTTGGTTGATCATGTGGTCAACCATGGTCTAACAATGAGGGAGGCTGGGCAAAGAGTACAGCCAAATTTGAGCAGGTACACTGTAGCATCCATCATCCGGACATTCCGAAATGAGAATAGGTAAGAAATATACTCTCACTAGAAAATTGCAGTACTGAATATCAATACAGTACTCAATGAGTACAGTAGTACAGTATTGCCTGTGGACTGTTCTGTAGGACTGTAAAAATAAAGTATGTTTCAAGTATTTGGGAAATGTATTCCTACTTTGTATTTACAGTATTTTACTATTTGTTTGGCAGAACTGAAAGATTACCAACACAAGGTGGTCGGGAACGTGTTCTGTCTCCTGAACAGGAAACTGAAATCATGAACATGGTCCTAGAAAATAATGCCATAACATTACGGCAAATACAAAGAAAAATAATCTCAGGATGAAGCAGGTCTACAGGGTGCCATTTGAACGCAATTCAGAAAGAGTCAAAGAATTGCGATATAACTATGTGCAAGTGAGTCCTATACAATCCCACAATTGACGCATACTCTCAACACTGTATAAATTATACATATTTCAGTATTGTAATCATAATGATTGTGCTTCACAATAGTGACCACTCCATGTCTATTTCTGATATTGTCATGTGTGTTTCAGAGAGTCCTTGAGCTAGAGGTGGCTGCAGTGGAGCACCAGTTCATCTTCATTGATGAGGTTAGATTCAACCTCACAAAAAGACGAAAGAGGGGAAGGAATATCATCGGCCAGCGTGCCATTGTTCAAGTCCCTGGCCAGCGCGGAGGGAACATCACAATGTGTGCAGCGATTACCCACCACGGCGTCATCCATCACCATGCTACCCGTGGCCCCTACAACACCGCCCATCTGATCACATTCCTGGACACCCTACACAACACACTCATTCCACCAGATCAGGTAGATGGCCCAAAGCAGCTCAGGTACGTTGTCATTTGGCACAACGTAAGTTTCCACAGGGCTGCTCTGGTTCGTAACTGGTTCACTGCCCACCCACGCTTTTTAGTTGTTTATGTCCCTCCATATTCTCCATTCCTCAATCCTATTGAGGATTTTTTTTCTGCCTGGAGATGGAAAGTGTATGACCGAAATCCACAAACGCGTATACCTCTTCTCCAAGCTATGGAAGACGCATGTGGAGATATAGCAGCTGATGCTTTTCATGGCTGGAATCGCCATGCTAGGCGATATTTCCCCCGCTGCTTGGCCAGGGAAAACATTGCTTGTGATGTGGATGAAGTGCTGTGGCCAGACCGCAACAGAAGAGAGGATGAAGCATATTTTTTTATTTTTTTTATTTTTTACTGTAACCGTATACATTAAATTATTCTGTTTTGTATGTAGACCGCTGTATGTGCCTCTTTGTGTTGGTTGGGAATGGGATGTACACTGTGTACATTGTTTTTGTGGGAAAAATAAAATATATTTGTTACCGTGTATTTGTGTGTTCTGAGTATAAAAACAATATTCTAAAATATTTTACAACACACTTATGTATGTACTGTCTGTAGTAATGGCAACACTGAACCAAAAAAAGGCCTAAGTCATTATGATGAATGGAGAAGACGTGTTTTCCATTCATCATAGTGTTTTACATTGAGCACATCAGTGTTTAACTGGTTCTTATAAATGTCTATTCATATGATGGTTTGTGTGTGTCATTTGAAAACAAAATACCATTTTGATAAGAAATAACATTGTTTTGAATGTAAAGTTTCATTTTGCTGGAGAATTGAGGGGTTTTGCCCATTGTGTGTGTTTTTTGATTTGTGTGTAGAGTTCTAAGAATATGAGGCATGCTTTCAGAAAATGTGTGTAAACAATCGAGAAAAACTGTAACTGCAGGGAACTACCACATCCTATGAAGGAATGTGCCTACCTGATTTAGGAGTTCTTAATTCTTTAAGAAAGGACTTTGTCTGGCTTGGTGTGGATTAACAATCATAGGTGTTTAGTTCTTTATAGTAGCGGGAGAATCTTTTATTGATTCATTTGGGTTCTGATAGTAGTTTCTGCGCAGCTTGTTGGCCAGTAAAAGATTGGTACGATTACCATGGAAGTAATGGTTGAGTCTAACTCGATGGATTTCCAAATTCTGCTCTCTGTCTTACCAACGTTCTCTCTTGACTTTGGAAAGAGTAATAGCTACCTGATCTGAAAAAAAGTGTTGAGAACGCTCTAACGCAGTTAAGAACATTTCCAATTTGGATATCTTCTTTAATTGTGATTTATTCAACTCAGATTCAAATGCAGTTGCATAATTTTTTTAATGTGCGTCAGTCTAAGTAACAATCATTTTGAGTATCTCATGCATCATTATGATTATACCTTTAGTTGTGTTTGGGGCTGATGAAAAAGCAGACAGTTTGTACAAAATGGTTCTTCATTCTATGTGCGTCATTACGGAGCAAGTGTGATTCTTGGAGCATTGCTATATCAATATGGTTTCTTGCTAGAATATCAAGACAGCTGGAACATTTGATAGGACAATTTAGGCCTTTCAAATTCCAAGAGAGAATGTTATATTAATGATATAATTGTTATCTTTAGCCCATGGATGTGTAAGTAAAAGCAGGACCTTAAGCAGCATATTTTTGGGTCTTTAAGGCATTAAAACATAAATAATGTAAAACATAAAACAAGTAACCATTTTCAGACCCTTACAGTTTAGTTAGTAGACTTGATGTGTTAGCGTGAATAATGAAGAAAAATATCAAATATAATCTTAAAAAGTAGGCTAAATATAACAACAGATATGCAAGCGTGACCACCATATTTGAAGAAATGTCAAATAGAAAGGTTGTAGGAGCAATAGTTATTGATCCATTATCCTCATTATTATTAGTAAAATGGCTTAAATGACCTTAACCTGACCCTCAATATGTATTAAGCATTTAAGTGCTCTATACTATGTACATAAAAGAATATGGTATGTGGAATAAATGCAGTCTATAATCTAGATCTCACAATACTTAATCGTGGCTTGTAGGTCCTCCCTTGTGAGTCCTCCCTTTGAAATACATTTTGACACGTAAACGGAGGGGGACAGCCATCAACATGAACTGAATTGAGTGGTAGCCCATATCGGACTGGCCATCTATCCTAAACAGAAAAAATACAAATATTAGGGGAATAGCTTCCAATTTAAATTGACATATTTAGCCCTTAAGGATGCAATGTGCTGTAGCCCCACAAGGAAGCAGTCCCAATCTGTATACACTTCAATATATTGTCCGTTGTTCATTAATTGGTATGGTGTCATCGTTGGCTAAATGTCTTGGACCATAAATAATGTAATAATAGCAAAGTCCAATGTGCTGTAATAATAATAACAGCAACAATAATAGTGTTCCTTTTATCCAATTGAGGGGGTGTCCTTATTATTGTCTTATGCTGAGGTCACCATCATAGCCATAAGCTAGGGTGTATGATTGTGTATGGAAGCCTACCTGAATACTGAGCCAGTGTTGCTCTATCTCTGACACAAATACTGAGGGTGACAATTACAGCAAAGTGGCCACTGAAAATGATAGTTTTGCATGAAAGTCCAAAATGGACTTGAACATCTAACATTTTCCCATGCCTTTTTAACAAATCAATCCCAAAATGGCTTCAGCTTGGTTGAGTAGGGTAAGTGGGTTCCCTAATGAGCAGGAGGAGTGAGTGTGAAGGTGTAGTCTAGCTGAGCTCCAGTGATTACTGGTTGGATTGGGAGAAGAGTAATCAAAGCGGCTCATGAGGGAGCAACGAGTATCGTCTGGCAATCAGGCCACAACAGAGGTCTCATTCATCACTTCCATATTATGCCCTTTTCAAGTACAACCCCCCAAGACATCCTACACCACCACGACCATGACCACAACGGAGTGCCTAGAAATCCCCATACCGTGTAGTTGGTAGAGGGAGGGATGTAGCCCAGACTCTAGATGGAGCAGGGTAGTTATCGACTCTAACAGAAAGAAAAATAATTTACCTTGGACCGCTTTCCAATAGAAACCAGGCCTCTTTATGTGTAGTGAACATATTTTGTGTTTTTGCAGTGCATGTTTTCTCCTTTCCTCTCCGAACGACTCTGGTATGCTGCCCTAATGGGGGTTGATAACAGGCATAACTCAGGGACCTTATCGATTGAGTCTCTTCCTGTCCTTAAGGATGTCACCATGCTGGACCCTCTTTCCCTTCACCCAGTGACCATGACTTCTGACCCTTAACAATGTCAGCTTGACCCAGGGGGCTGGACAGTAGCCAGGCTAGTCATCTTTGTCTCCACTGCCCCTGGGAATGAGCTGCTCCAAATGGGACAGAGATACTCAGAGTGTGCTGGACAGACATTTATGTGAATGAACTTAGACTCTCCCAGTCAACCTACTCTGAAGCAACAGTAATCTACCATTTCATTCTTGGATGATACTCTAATATTCAGATATGCAGCGTAGAAAACAGCTGAGGGCATCTGTCAAAACAAATATGTGTCGCACTGCATCCAAGGCAAGCTGGGAGATATTAACTCATAGGCACTTACAAGGCATACTGGAGAAGTTGACTTTGGCCTTGCCTTTATAAACAAATCGTGTGAATGGTAAACACCAATGCCAATAATGACCTGGCATATTTCAATCTTCTCGCTCTCGTGAATCCTTGCTGCATGGAATGTACGTGATAGGTATCTCTCATGCTAACTCCCAATGAAACACCCCATACAGCTAATACATACACTATACATTCCTATGGAGGCCAAGTGCTGAAAGCAGAAAAAATCCCAACAGGTCTCAACAGTTATAGTATAGTAAAGAAGGGTGGCTAGTCAAGGCTGGGAAAATCCACAGTTGACTGTTTGTCACACGATACCTACTTACAGCATAGTGCAAGAGTCTGAATTCCAATAGCTCTGACCTAGTTTGTACTGTAATTCAGTAGCTGTGGCAGTGATAATATCAGAAGGAGATTATCACATTTTAGTGCAGTTTTAGTGCAGTACACTGAAATCCTATTATGTGTAATCCATAGTAGTAGTGTAGATATTATGAAAGGTAAACCCGTAAACCCTATTGGAATCTCATGAACTGATTGAGGATTTTTTCTTCCAGTGGCAAACCTAGATTTTATGAGAAGATGATGCAACATATTGGAGGCCCCATACAGTGGTCATTTGGAGGTCATACACAATCACAGGTATTACCTATGAATATGTGTCACAAACGACCCCAATCTCAAAGCAGAAATAGGAATTCTCCGTAATAGGGGTCCCCAACTGGTGGCCCGCTGGCCTCAATCTTGTTGATGATCCCTGCTCTATGAATACTGTACTCTCTTAACCCATCCTCCAGACATTTAGCTAGTCTCTTCATCATCTGTTCTCCATCTCAGAAGCTCCTCTTGATGTACAGTATTTATGCCTTGGGGAGGGCTGCTAATGCTGAGCCTACTGATGATTGTACGTGAGGGACACTGCTACAGAATCTACAGAAGCTGAGTTGGTGGCAGGTAGCCTAGCTGTTAGAGCGTTGGGCCAGTAACCGAAGGACACTGGTTTGAATACCTGAGGTGACTATGTAAAAATTTGCTGATGAGCCCTTGAACTAGGCACTTAACCCTAATTTGCTCCAGGGGCACTGTACTGCTACGGCTGACCCTGTAAAACAACACATTTCACTGCAGCTATCTGATATACCTTTTAAAAATATACTTTTTTTTGGTGTTCAGGAGGCTACTGGGAAGAGGGAATACCTGATGAAGACGCCCCAAGGAAGATGTCACATTACTGTATCTATCTGTCACTTTGGGTTTGAATTAACGCAAACATGGAAACAATCCTTGAATTCTCCAGATGACTCCATTGTAGTCCTTTATTGAGAGGTTATTCTAAGGAATTTCTATTTGATAAAATGAACTTGAACTTTCTAAAAAGTACAAGCATAGTAATCTCCAACCTTTGTTGTGAGTAGCAAACTCACTGTCTAGGGACCATATGCTTTCCATGAAGCCTAGTTTTTCCTGGACCAGTGTCAGCTAGCAGCTACAATAGACTAAGAATTTCAAGACCTAACATTGGATGTAAGAGAAGGAGGACAGTAAATCATCTGAGGTTCTAACACTGGGCTACTGTCTTCACAGGCACACATTTATAAACCATTACATTGGATGAATGTGGTTCCTATCTTTTAATGAACAAAAGAAATGCATATGAAAGAACTGCTTTTATGTATAGCCCTAGTGCCTTTAACTAGGTCTCAGAAGACATTGTAGGAGATTTACCGTCCTTAAATACAAGTACAGTAATTATAAAAAATGTATACAAAAATATCAGCAGCACACTATTATTTTAGACTGTGGACTGGTAGAGTGGCCATGTATTGCTGACTTACCCTCAGTGTTTTGAGACTGATCGTTTGGGCCCTGGTAGTTGAAGAGGACCTGGGACTGTCTCCTGGCTGGCTGGTCTCCTTCCTCCCTCATGACAGGAGCTCTGCTGGTCGGGCTGAACTTCCCTGCGAGAAACTCCTGGTCAAGTTTACTCTGTGGCTTTGTGGGCTCCTCACGCTGCTCCTCAAGATGCTCCACAAGGTGCTTCTCATGATGCTGCCTGTAGCTTTGGGATGAACGACTGCCATCATGGTGGTGACTGCTTTGGTTGTCTCTGTGTTCATGACGGCCAGTGTGTCTCACTCCCTTGTCACTACGGACAGTTTGTGTGACGTTCTTCGAAGTGTCACTCTTCATCACTATGTCACCATTTCTGTGATGCCTGCTGTCCCGGTCAACAACTTCCTGTTGACGTCTGTGGCTCTCTGAAGTAATTTCCTGTTTAGTTGTTGTTGTTGTTGTTGTTGATGTTGTTGACTCCCCCTGGGCTTTTGAGGTGGTCTGGTCCATGTGATGTGGATCCTCGGTAACGGTCACCTCCTCTCTTCTCTCCTGATCATATGTTCCCAGTCTCTCTCTCAGCTCCTGCCTCAGGTCATTAAAGATCTCATAAGTAGGAAAGCTTGTCTCAGCATAGGATGGTGACACTATGGTCGATTCTGTTGGCTGGACCGGGTCTTGTGGTATAGTAGATGAGGGGTCAGGCAGTGTGTAGTCATAATCCTCATCTTCATCCAGGACAGGTGGGTCCTCTTTGTAAAGAGGTAGGGTGTTACCGGGGGCGAATGGGTCTAATGGGCTTGTCTGTTTATTGTCATGCGGTTTGCTGAGGTCTCTCAGAGGGTTGTTGTTCTGTCTGGTTGTTGCTAACATGGGCTTCTTAATGTTACGAGGGTCGCAGTCAGAGATAGGAGAACACATCAGGCTCCCGCCATCGTTAGGACAGTGACACACCTGACACGGGTCCATCTGGAAGGAGTGGCCCGCTTCATACTTCTGGTTGCCTTGAACACAACCGATGCTCTCACACTGCGGACACCCATCCGCAGGTTCCACAACAGTGATGCAGTTGGGAGGGATCTCGGGACATGGGATGAAATGGCACCCGATCCTCCCGCCTCCATGTGGACAAGAACATTCTGTGCTTCCGAAATCCACAAAGTAAGATTCTCCCTCTGGAACTTTCCCATTCCGGAAGCCTGCATGGATGCAGTCATAGTACTGGTAACCTTCACATGAGCATCCTATTTTAATGCAGGTGGCACAGCAAGCGCCTTTCTCCAAAACCTCCTCAATACAGTTGTCCAACACTGGACAATCCACGCCTGTACAGTCCCTTTGGCTTAGACAGGTGCCCAGGCACAACAGGAGCACACATTGAAACAGCATCACTTTTTCTTGGTTCATTTTCATAAAAGTCCCAGAGCCCAAGAACAATTGTTGAAAATTGAATTTGATGATAACTATTGTCCACAGTCTTCTGCAGTCGACCTGGAGTGAGAATGTTGTTGAAGGTTCGATTTCAAATGGCCTCCTTTAACCTGTGAGAATGAAAGAGAAATAACATGACATTACTGTTATGTTATGTTAAGTTACTGTAGTGACAGAGCCACAAGATTCACCAAGATCATCACCAAGTTGTTTGTCATTGAACTGGGTCCCACTAGTCTCCTCTGTTTAAACTAGCTACCATTACTGTCATTAGGCCTAGACTAAAATTGACCATTGGGCTAATGTATGTTTTTCCATGCCCATTCTCTGGTCACAGGACAGCTCGGGATGCATACTGTGGTTTGCATTACATTGGTATGGAAATGTGCCTACAGGTAACGCCGGATAGGGATAGGGGGAAATATGGACAACCCTAGACAAACCATCCAAAGTTAGAAAAGAAAGGTACTGTACCTGACAGCTCCTATACACAGAATAACACAGATAAGAGAGGACGAAGCTCATGCACTACAGTGGGCTTAATGTGGTTGCTAGTGTCAGATATTTTCTAAATCTGCAATTCAAAATGTGTCCTTTCTAAGAAGTATGTTCTGTACGTTTTAATAAGATGCATTTCTTACACTACTGTACTTAGACTGAACAATCTTCGCAGTGATCCATATTCAGCCAATTCTAAACCCGTGTGTGATCCAAGTCAGTGATGTGACTACAAATCAGAGAACATATTGAAAACCACGTGTTTTCTATTTCACTTTTCCTGTTTTTCTCAACTGTTCATGTGCTTGATCCAGTCCAAAGAAACACTGCAACGTTTCCATCAAAGAAATCTGTTTCCATCAAAGAAATCAAGTTATTTTCAAAATGCATTCCAGTTCTAAGTGAAGCATTATGTGCATAAAACAAACATTAGATGTATTCCTAACATTTGACTAATCTTTAACACTGAGCTTAACTCAGTTGAGGAATATGAACAGTGTTAGACTCAAAAGACACACACATAGCACAACAGCCCAGACTCATTCCCCCCATAGTGCTTAGAAACAGCATGCTGGTGCATGGATTCCAACATATGGTGGAGCAGAGGGCAAAAGTCACCCAGTGTTGACATGGTATATTTTCCTCAATAGACACCCTTCACGCTCATGTGTACCTTGGTTGTATGGAGAAGCCTGCACTGACACGTCTTTAAACTCCCAGCAGCAACTCATAACTCTGCATCTACATACAGTCCCTCTGTTTTCTATATCAACATATTCAAAAATACTATACTCCTGCCATATGATGTCCTGGTTCCATGATTATATTTTAATAAGAATGTTGAGTTTATCAACCTACATATATAGAGTTATGGTGTGCTGCTCTGTGTTGAGGCATCCTATTATCTTGGCGCAAATTTGCCCTTCAGTGCTGATTATGTAGGGGACCATGCACTTCCTTTCAGTGAGGATTCTATCACTAACACAACCCCTCAGTGTCAAAGTCAACCAAGCACGGGTTACGGCAGTCACAGCTAACTGCAGAGGTTTCTAAATGAAATATTACAATCCCCCCTTCCAAATTCAACGTTTCTTCAAATTATACGTTTTTGAGACCCATTAGACATCCAATTGGAAGTAAAACATTGGTTCTGGCTACTTCTCGCACATCTGGGGCTACGTCTCTCTCACTTCATCATACCAGACCACAGAATGAGAAGGACTGCAGCACAGACAAATGCACCACTTAGACAATCAATGATGGCTTTGTATGCAGCGGGTAAGAAATCATTTTAACAGGTCTCACAGTCTTGACTGGCATGTGCCCCACTGGTTTGGTGTTTTAATGATGTTGAATTCAGCACATGGCATGCAACGACATGGCATGATGTACTACATCGAAGGCTGAGGCTCAGAGTTCCTATGTCTGCCACAGCTGACAGTGAGATTCAAAAAAGAAAAAGAAAGTTGGTCTGGGAAAATCAAACTAATTGTATAAACATGTGTCACTCACAACTACTATCAGAATCTGTGATAAGAAGATAAAGTGAATGGAAGACACATCTAGCCGCTGTATCTTTGCTGACCAATGTAAGATTAATTTATTTAAATGAAACAAATTATATAGTTTTTTTTCTATCAGCTAAAAAAAATTCCAAAGTTTTCCAAACAACGTTTGTGTACATGGCTTGCTCATGTATCTCTCCTAGTATCCAGGAGTTTGAGCCAGGATACAGAAAACATTGTTGTCATGTTTGTCTTAGCGTTTTGAAATACTGTATTTTCTGGTGTAAAGATTTAAAGATATCCTACAAGATAATGTCAGTCTATCTGCTAGGCTGAGAATAATGACTTGAATGTAATTAAGTCAGTAGCCTGAGGTTTGATAAGGTACACAAACTCACATAGAGCCAAATAACTTTTACAAATATTACTGTTTACGTTTTGTCATTACATACAAATGGACATAAGCAATAGACTTCAGGGCTGAGAATACTCGATAATTTGAAATTGGAAACGGGACTTAAACACATTTTTTCTCTGTGTTTTAACAATAAACGTTAAGTGTGAAAGTGAAATAGGCATAATTTAATAGAGGATAAATAAAATGCTGAAATGTTCTTAGTTATGTGGAGAATTAAACGTCAATATAACCTGCCATGCACATAACTGATGGGTAGAAATGTTGGAAAGGAAAACCATAATTTTTACATGTTACATGCTGTCTCTTATAAGGTTAGCACATAAACACATTCTCACAAACAAGCGTGCAAAGGCAGTGAGGCAGTGATTGAAAAGTTTTTCCTTACCTTAAGTCTCAGTTTTGTCAGTGTGCGACCGGTATCTTGTATGCTGGCCCAAAGTTAGCTGAGCGCATTCTGAAGAGAAGGGGGATGTGCAAGCGCTCTCTGAAAACTGAGAGAGGATAGGGGCGGAACAAAAAGTTTCTTTGCCCTCTGAATACTTCAGCAAATTAGTTATGAGGTCAGGAATACTTTGCGCCTCTATTTCATTAAGCTGCTGATTCACGTTTGAACAAATTCCAATCGCTTTAATCTGTGTATCTCGCTGCTGTTTTACTTTATTGAAATAGGCTGCTTGCTGTCACATTCCAATATTAGTCTTTGCACTTTGGTTTATTTGACGAATGCAGTCATTTTCCCCATTTATATTGTCATTATTGTGATGTTGTACATTGTAATTCCAGATGATTCACCCAAAAGTAGGTTGTGCTGGTGAATAACTCTAACTATTATACCCATGTTATGCCCATCTAATGTCCATACCTTGAAAAGGATAAAGGATAGGCTAAAAAGCCTACACACAATAATCAAACTCTCCAGCAAATCTTCTCACTCAATAAGAAAATATCACATGATCCCTGTGGCTCTTCAGGTTTTTCAGGCCCAGAGATGAAGATAGCCTATGTCTGTGTGTAACTGTTTGAAGACATCAGGTACTGGGATTCAATGGAGTTGGTTAGCTGCTCTCCCTCAAATAGACAAACATGCTGTCTGGAGTAATAATGAGATTTTGTCCAATCTCTGTCTATCTGAGAGTAAGCTCCTGTGATGTGGACTAACCTCTGAAATAACCCCCAAAGAGAGGTCAGCAACCACCAACTCAATCATTGTCTGACACACACAACACACACACACACACACACACACACACACACACACACACACACACACACACACACACACACACACACACACACACACGTCCAGTCCATATTATGTTAGGGGTAATGGGTGTCATCAGTGAGAATGGTCCTAGAGACAAAAGCCCACTCAGTGAATTAATAGATTGATTAAATCAAATCAAATGTTATTGGTCGCATACACATATTTGACAGATGTTATTACGGGTGTAGCGAAATTCTTGTGTTCCTAGCTCCAACAGTGCAGTAATATCTAACAATACACAACAACACACACAAATCTAAAAAAGTAAAAGAATGGAATTAAGAAGTATAGAAACATTAGGACAAGCAATATTCGGAGTTCGGAAAGTGTTCAAACCCCTTGACTGTTTCCGCATTTTGTTACGTTACAGCCTCATTCTAAAATGGATTAAATAAATACAAATCCTCAGCAATCTGTACACAATACCCCATATGACAGCGTGAAAACAAGTTTTTAGAATGTTTTGCAAATGTATAAAAAAAAAACAGAAATACCTTATTTACATAAGTATTCAGACCCTTTGCAATGAGACTCGAAATTGAGCTCAGGTGCATCCTGTTTCCATTGATCATCATTGAGATGTTTCGACAACTTTATTGGACTTCACCTGTGGTAAATTCAATTGATTGGACATGATTTAAAAAGGCACAGAACTGTCTATATAAGGTCCCACAGTTGACAGTGCATGTCAGAGTAAAAACCAAGCCATGAGGTCGAAGGAATTGTCCGTAGAGCTCCGAGACAGGATTGTGTCGAGGCACCGATCTGGGGAAGGGTACCAACATTGAAGGTCCCCAAGAACACAGTGGCCTCCATCATTCTTAAATAGAAGAGGTTTGGAAACAACAAGACTTTTCCTAGAGCAGGCCGCTCGGCCAAACTGAGCAATCGGGGGAGAAGGGCCTTGGTCAGGGAGGTGACCAAGAACCTGATGGTCACTCTGACAGAGCTCCAGAGTTCCTCTGTGGAGATCGGAGAACCTTCCAGAATAACAACCATCTCTGCAGCACCCCACCAATCAGTCATTTATGGTAGAGTGTCCAGACGGAAGCCACTCCTCAGTAAAAGGCACAAGATAGCCTGCTTGGAGTTTGCCAAAAGCCACCTAAAGGACTCTCAGACCATGAGAAACAAGATTCTGATGAAACCAAGATTGATCTCTTTGGCCTGAATGCCAAGCGTCATGTCTGGAGGAAACCTGGCACCATCCCTAGGGTGAAGCATGGTGGTAAAATCTAATCAAATCAAATGTTATTTGTCACATGTGCCGAATACAACAGGTGTAGACCTTACAGTGAAATGCTTATTTACAAGCCCTTAATCAACAATGCAGTTTTACTACTGCAAGTCGCTCTGGATAAGAGCGTCTGCTAAATGACTAAAATGTAAATGTAAAAATGTAGATGTCCTGGAGGGCAGGCAATGAGACCGCACCGCCCTCCAGAGAGCCCTGTGGTTACAGACGGTGCAGTTGCCGTACCAGGCGGTGACACAGCCCGACAGGATGCTCTCAATGGTGCATCTGTAAACGTTTTTGAGGGTCTTAGGGGTCAAGCAAAAAAAAATTGGCCTCCTGAAGCCTTCTTGCGCCTTCTTCACCACAATGTCTGTGTGGGTGGACCATTTCAGAATGCAGGGATGTGTACACCAAGGAACTTTTCACCTTCTCCACTGCAGCCCCGTCGATATTGATGGGGGCATGCTCCCTCTGCTGTCTCCTAAAGGACACGATCAGCCCCTTCATTTTGTTGACATTGAGGGAGAGGTTATTTTCCTGGCACCATTCCGCCAGGGCCCTCACCTCCTCCCTGTAGGCTGACTCGCCTATCACTGTTATGTTGTATGCTAACTTGATGATTGATTTGGAGATGTGCGTGGCCACGCAGTCATGGGTGAACAGGGAGTACATGAGGGGACTAAGCACGCACCCTTGTGGGGTTGTGGATCAGCAAAGTGGAGGTGTTGTTGCCTACCTTCCCCACCTAGGGGTGGCCTGTCAGGAAGTCTAGGACCCAGTTGCACAGGGCGAGGTACAAACCCAGGGCCCCTTGCTTAACACGCTTAAATGTCTTACTTACTTCGGCCAAAGAGAACGAGAGCTCACAGTCCTGGGAAACGACGGTGGCCCGCATTGGCGGCGCTGTGTTTTCCTCGAAGCGGGCAAAGAAAGTGTTTAGGCTGTCCGCGAAGTAGCTGGTTTTCCCTTTATAATCCGTGATTGTCCTTAGTCCCTGCCATAAACATCTTGTGTCTGAGCCGTTGAATTGCAACTCCACTTTGTCTCTGTACTGACGTTTTGCCTGTTTGATTGCCTTATGGGCACAACTGGACTGTTTGTACGCAACCATATTCCCAGTCACCTTGCCGTGGTTAAATGACAGACACAAGGGGATATGGTGCCATTGTTGGCTTTGTTTTATGGACACCCCCACGACAAATCGATGACATGGATGAGTCAATGGCTCCAGCATTTGTTTTTTTGTGCACATTGTTGAAAAGTGAAAACAAGATGAAGATCATACGTCTTCCTCTAAACTACTGATCTGCTGTAGTATGCAAAATCTCTGCATAATTTGGTGCAGCAAATTGGCAGAAGCCTGTTTTTTCTGTAAGGTTATAGAGACAAAATTAATATGGCAAGATTTTTCATTTTCAGAAATCCCCTTAGTCAGGCTTCACTGGATTAAGAAACTGTGTTATAGACAAATCTGTACAAATCCATACAAGTCTAATCCATGTGTTGTTCAGTGCTATTCTGTAACTGGATAAAACATTTGCCCCCACTGTCCGCTTGCCAGCGTCCATGGATATTGTCCAGTGCAGGTCAAGTCTATCAACCCACAGTGTGTTCATGTGTATCGTGACTGACTACATACTATAATAGTGACCGCACCGGAGACAAACACATAGATTTTCCTCTGGTCCAGAGCAGGACTGTGATCTCAGCCTGGGCTGTGCTGTGCCTGGCAAACAGGCCGTCTCTGGTTCTTTAATGACCTGAGCCTATGAGCTAACTGGCTGTGAAGGTCCGTTCAGCTCACTAATGCACAGAAGAACCTGCATGGTGTACCTCTGCTCCTTGCTCCAGACTGCCTCTCAAATACCTTGCTTTCCCCCATATAGTCCATTACTTTTGACCAGGGACCTAAATTAAGTTCTGGTCAAAATTAGTACACTACTGTATGGAGAATAGAGTCAGTTGTGACTTGAGACACAAAGGGAGTGATTTGAGAAGTAGGAGCTGTTGTAATGGTACAAATGGAAAGGCACACCAGGGGAGGAAATTGAGTTTTAAAGTCACAGTGCAGTTTCACCTCATTTAACACCTGATTGACTTAACAAAAGGCACATGACATAGCATAAGTGGGGGGCTGGGCCTTTCTTGTTCTTTATTGATCATCTATTGTTCCTCAATTAAGGGGAAGGCCGATGACATCACAGTTTCCCATCAGACCAACTCCTTGAATGCCTTACTCCATGAAGTTTTCAGTTGGGCTTAAAACATATTTTCTTACCATTTAGTGTGTGGACTTTACTGTATTTACACATTGAATATCGCTTTTCAAAAGTAAAAGTTAAAAAATTGCTGGAGGACGTCTTTAAGGCCAGGCACCAAAGGCTGATGTGACATTTCTGCATCTACCTATCAATTTGGAGATTTGTTGGTATTTTGGTCCTTTAATATTAGTATTTTCAAAAAGTAAACATAAAAAGGGAAGAAAAAAAAACTTCAGTTACTCGAGGTAATTGAGGTAATATGTACATGTTGGTAGAGGCAAAGTGACTATGCATGGATAATAAACAGAGAGTAGCAGCAGTGTAAAAATGGGGGGTGGGGTGGGGACAATGCAAATAGTCTCGGTAGCCAGTTGATTAACTGTTCAAGAGTCTTATGGCTTGGGGGTAGAAGCTGTTAAGAAGCCTTTTTGACCTAGACTTGGTACTCTGGTACCGCTTGGCGTGCGGTAGCAGAGAGGACAGTCTATGACTAGGGTGGCTGGTGTCCTTAGCAATTTTTTGGGACTTCCTCTGACACCGCCTGGTATAGAGGTCCTGGATGGCAGGAAGCTTGGCAGTGATATACTAGGCCAGACGCACTACCCTCTGCGTACGGCCCCTTGCGGTCAGAGGCCGAGTAGTTGCCATACCAGACGATGGTGCAGCTGTAGAAGGATCTGAGGACCCATGCCAAATCTTTTCAGTCTCCTGAGGGGGAATAGGTGTTGTCGTGCCCTCTTCACTACTGTCTTGGTGTATTTGGACCATGATAGTTTGTTGGTGATGTGGACACCAAGGAACTTGAAGCTCTCAACCTGCTCCACTACAGCCCTGTCGATGAGAATGGGGGCATGCTCGGTACTCCTTTTTCTGTAGTCCACAATCATCTCCTTTGTCTTAAACACACTGAAGGAGAGGTTGTTATCCTGGCACCACACTACCAGGTCTCTGACCTCCTCCCTATAGGCTGTCCCATCGTTGTTAGTGATTGGGCCTACCACTATTGTGTCGTCCTCAAACTTAATGATGGTGTTGGAGTCGTGCTTGGCCATGCAGTCATGGGTGAACAGGGAGTACAGGAGGGGACTGAGCACGCACTAGTGATGGCTCTTGTAGGTGAACGTTGGGAGCCGGCTCGCATATTAGAAAATCCTAATCAATTTAGAAAAATGTAAAAAAATTCAGATATGAATAATCAAAAGATTTAAATGAATAGAATTAACTAATTCAAAGAATGAAAAAATAAATAAAATCATATAGGCCTAAATGCTCAAGCGCACACACATTCATTCTGCTTAGACTAACAGCCTCACCTGTTGTTCCTGTCAATCGGACATGCAGTGTCAACCAATGAACCAAAGATGCGTGTGTCACGACTTCCGCCGAAGTCGTCTCCTCTCCTTGTTCGTTCGGCGGTCGACGTCACCGGCTTTCTAGCCATCGCCGCTTCACCTTTTCATTGTTCCATTTGTTTTGTCTTGTTCCCTGCACACCTGGTTTACATTCCCTAATCACACTGCATGCATGTATTCCTCTGTTCCCCCCCATGTTTTTGTGTGAAATTGTTTTATTACGTGTTTAGTGTGATGCGCCAGACTGGTTTTTCACCCGGGTATTGTATTTTGACCCATTGTATGTATTTGTCATACATTTGTATATTTGTGAGTGTTTTCGCACTTTTACCTGTGGCTGGAGGATTTTGGACGCAGTTGCGTCTGTCTTTTGTGCTTCTGCAAAATAAAGTGCGCCTGATCACAACTCACTGCTCTCCTGCACCTGACTTCGTACCAGTAGCGCACAACCTTGACAGCGTGAGGGAGGGCCGAGCCAACTCTCTCACAGCCACACACTTAGCAGCCGAGGAGAGAGAGGAAGGACAGCTGTGAAAACAACAGCTGGAAAATGAGTGGGAAGCAAAGTAGCATTTGGATGCATTTTAATAATGTAGACAATGTTAGACCACAGTGTAGAATTTTCCAAAACAAAATCTCATATAAAGCCAGTTCTACGCACAACCTACACCGGCATATGCGAACTGTGCACCCAACTGTGAAGCTAGCTGTAGCAGAGCTTAGAGAAACTAGCGGGCCTGCTAGTGATAGTGGTGGAGCCAGCACCTCCACACGTGGAGATGTATCCACTCAGTCAAGTAGGCCTACTCCGCGACCCACAGCAACGCAGTCTTCTATGGACCAGTTTATCCCAAAGTCTATGTCTGTAGCAAAACAAGGCCAAATTGATATTGCATTGGCTAAAATTATTGCCACCAATTTCCAGCCATTTTCGATCGTGGAGGACAGAGGTTTTACAAATTATAGCAATAGTCCAAATCCAATGTACACAATTCCAAGCAGTAAAACCCTTTCAAAATCACTTACTCCACAACTGTATGAGAGCACACAGGCTTCAGTTCGGGAAAGAGACAACAAAGCTACTGCAGGTTGCCCTACCACTGACTGCTGGACATCAAGGGTAGCCACTTCTTACATGTCGGTTACATGTCACTTCATTGAAGATTTTTTGATGTCTAGCTGTCTTCTGGACTGCTTTGAGTTCAGCAACAGACACACCTCAGAGAACTTGGCAGAGGAACTGTTGAAAATAGCAAGTAGATGGAAAGAGGTCTGTTGTGTTGGCGACAATGCAGCTAACACAACTCAACATTTTTTGCCATGAAAGTGTTTAAATGGACCCATCATCAATGTCTTGCTCACACAATCAACCTGATTGTAAGAGATGCTCTGAAGGTGATGAAGCCCACTGTGGACAAAGTGAAAGCAGCTGTGGAATACTTCCACAGGAGCGATAAAAACCTAAAGTCTACACAATGACAGATTGGGATGCCTGAGCAGTAGATGAGAATGTAGTATCAGTAGACAAAACATGAACCTGAACTAATAAGTTACTGTTCTCTCTTTTCAGCTATGTGACAGCCTAAAAAATGATACTCTTGTGTAAGGGTCTGCAGCGAATCACAGCCAGCCGCCAGAGAGAAGCAAATGTAACCACAGGACATGTGACAGAGTTGATGGACACCCTATGTTAATCAATGGACAGAAAGTTCCACAGAATGGAATATAATCACGTGCTATCAGAAACCGCTGCACTTGACCCCAGGTTTAAGAAGTTAGCCTTCAGTGATGCCAGAGCGATTGATGAGGCTCTTCAAAGAATAACCTCGGCAGTAGGGAGGGACAGCCCCAGCAGTCAGCTGGCTCAGGCACCAGGGCAACAGGAAGAAGAGGAATCAAATGGAGCAGAAGCACCAGCAGTAGTGCCACAAACGTTTGCTGTTTGGATGCTGTTTGACGAGAGAGCAACTGGGGATGCAGCATGAAGGAATCCCTCAGCAGATGCCATAATGCAGGTCCGATCTTATTTGGAAGAACAAGGCTTTGTCTACCCACGGCTCACTAAAGTCATGACAGGGAGACTTTGCATAGTGGCAGAACAAATAATTATTGAGAGAAGAAATCGCATCAGCCCCTAAAAAGTGAGGCAGCATGCATTTCTGAATGCAAATCTCTCATAAAAGCAAAATATGGTCAGCATTGCTGTGTGCTGCTGGTTATAACATGGCAATAAAGAAGAGAGAGAAAAGAGGGACCAGTTTAATGTTTTAAGTGGGATGCTGCAGTTTTGCACATTGTTAGTTTTTTTTGATATGGTGCAATATTCTATTATTATGCTGTTCAGATTGTATTCATTTTGAATGGTTACATTTATATGCAGTTTGTTTATAAACATTAAAAAAGTTTTACTTTAAATGCACATGTGTAATAGCATCCTCCTTTTTTACATTTATTTCAATTTGTGGGATGCTGCAGTTTTGCAAATTGTTATTTATTTTTCTTTGATATGTTGCAATATTCTATTATGCTGTTCAGATCGTTTTTGTTTTGAATGGTTAGATTTATATGCACTTTGTTTATATACATTAAAAAGGTATACTTTAAATGAAAATGTTTAATAGCATTCTTTTTCATAACAAACCAATGCATGTTTAAATACATTGTGGTTAAGGTAGAGTATGATTTCATTTAATAATAGAATTAGAATTGTTTTAACACCAATCATAGTTAAACTATCGTAAACTGTCGCAAACATATATTTTTTAAAGAGCTGTTTGGAGCCAAAAGAGCCGGCTCTTTTTGGTGAGCTGAGCCGAACGAGCCGGCTCCCTGAAAAGAGCCGGAATGCCCATCACTAGCACGCACCACTAAGGGTTGAGTATCAGCATGGCAGATGTGTTGTTACCTACCCTTACCACCTGGGGGCGGCCAGGTAGTCCAGGATCCAGTTGCAGAGGGAAGTGTTTAGTCCCAGGGTCCTTAGCTTACTGATGAGCTTTGAGGACACTATGGTGTTGAACGCTGAGTTGTAGTCAATGAATAACATTCTCACGTAGGTGTTCCTTTTGTCCAGGTGGGAAAGGGCAGTTTGGAGTGCAATAGAGATCATCTGTGGATCTGTTGGGGCGGTATGCAAATTGGAGTGGGGCTAGGGTTTCTGGGATAATGGTGTTGATGTGAGCCATGACCAGCCTTTCAAAGCCTTTCATGGCTACAGACGTGAGTGCTACGGGTCGGTAGTCATTTAGGCAGGTTACCTTGGTGTTCTTGGGCACAGGGACTATGGTGGTCTGCTTGAAACATGTTGGTATTACAGACTCAGTCAGGGACAGGTTGAAAATGTCAGTGAAGACACTTGCCAGTTGGTCAGCGCATGCTCGGAGTAAACGTCCTGGTAATCCGTCTGGCCCTGCAGACTTGTGAATGTTGACCTGTTTAAAGGTTTTACTCACATCGGCTACAGAGAGCGTGATCACGGAACAGCTGATGCTCTCATGTATGCTTGTGTTGCTTGCCTCGAAGCGAGTATGGAAGTTATTTAGCTCGTCTGGTAGGCTGTGTCACTGGGCAGCTCGCGGCTGTGCTTCCCTTTGTAGTCCGTAATAGTTTGCAAGCCCTGCCACATCCGATGAGCATCAGAGCCGGTGTGGTACAATTCAATCTTAGTTCTGTATTGACACTTTGCCTGTTTGATGGTTCGGCGGAGGGCATAGTGAGATTTTTTAAGCGTCCAGGTTAGAGTCCCGCTCCTTGAAAGCGGAAACTCTGCCCTTTAGCTCAGTGCGGATGTTGCCTGTAATCCATGGCTTCTGGTTGGGGTATGTATATACGGTCACTGTGGGGACAATGTCAACGATGCACTTATTGATGAAGCCAGAAACTGATGTGGTGTACGTACTCCTCAATGCCATCGGAAGAATCCCAGAACCTGTTCCAGTCTGTGATAGAAAAACAGTTCTGTAGTTTAGCATCTGAGTCCTCTGACCACTTCCATATTGAGCGAGTCATTGGTACTTCTGCTTTAGTTTTTGCTTGTAAGCAGGAATCAGGAGGATAGAGTTATGGTCAGATTTGCCAAATGGACAGCGAGGGAGAGCTGTATACGCGTCTCTGTGTGTGGAGTCTAGTGTTTTTTTCCTCTGCTTGCACATTTAACATGCTGGTAGAAATGAGGCAAAACGGATTTAAGTTTCCCTGCATTAAAGTCCCCGGCCACTCGAAACGCCTCCTCTGGATGAGCATTTTCCTGTTTGCTTATGGACCTATACAGCTCGTTGAGTGCTGTTTTAGTGCCAGCATCGGTTTGTGGTGGTAAATAGACAGCTACGAAAAATATAGATGAAAACTCTCTTGGTAAATAGTGTGGTCTACAGCTTATCATGAGATACTCTACCTCAGGGGAGCAAAACCTCGAGACTTCCTTAATATTAGATTTCATGCACAAGCTCATCCATTTTGTTATCCAATGACTTCACGTTGGCTAATAGGACTGATGGTAGAGGGGGTTTATTAACTCACCTACCAATTCTCAGAAGGCAGCCCGACCTCCGCCCCCTTTATCTCCATATTTTCTTCACGCAAATGATGGGGATTTGGGCCCATTCCCGAGAAAGCAGTATATCCTTCACGTCGGTCTCGTTAAATAAAAAATCTTTGTCTAGCTCGAGGTGAGTAATCACTGTTCTGATGTCCAGAAGTTCATTTTGGTCATAAGTGACGGTAGCAGCAACATTATGTACAAAATAAGTAAAAAAACAAGTTACAAACAATGCGAAAAAACGAACAAAATAGCACAGTTGGTTAGGAGCACATAAAACGTCAGCCATCCCCTCCGGCAGCCATCCCCTCAAAGCTCACTACATTAAATGACACATAATTTAAAAGGACATTTCATAGAGAGTGTTACAAACAGGAAAATATGTAGTAACTTACTTGGAGATAGTGATTGGGTCTAAATAGGCGTTTGCCTTCGGTAGTCTAAATTCAGCGTACTTGTCTTTAACTGCAATTTCCCAAAAGTCAGGCTCATCCCACACACCAACAACTTTTTTGAGCTTCAGAAGGATCTACATTCACCAAATGTTGCGTGGTTATCCTTAGATGTATTAACCAGACTTGCTCAGAGGGAATTGTTGTTATGGTGCACATTTTGTATTCTAGATAAACTTTTCTTCTGAAAAATGCGCCAAAAATGCATACGTCTTTAGTATTTTACAGTTAGAAAGATTTTCAAAAAGTATTTATCCACAATCTGCTCTGGACAAGTTTGGTCCTGGAGTGTCTTAACAAAATGAAACCAAAATATATAGGCTGACTTCCTCCTGTAAGGGGTGTGTAACTGGTGGCAGTGAAGTCAGATGCAGGAGAGCAGAACTATGTAATAACCGGAGCAGTTTAATTCCAAAACCAGCGGCATAAAGAAATAATCGACATGGGTACAAAACCCGACGCGCACCAGTACACATGTGCGCAAGCACTTACAAACAAACAATACCACACAAAGACATGGGGGGAACAGAGGGTTAAATACACAACACGTAATGAAGGAATGAAAACCAGGTTTGTGGGAAAACAAGACAAAACAAATGGAAAATGAAAAATGGATCGTGATGGCTAGAAGACCGGTGACGTCGACCGCTGATCACTGCCCGAACAAGGAGAGGAACCGACTTCGGCAGAAGTGTCCTAAAAAATGGATTTGTGTGATATGCAAATATGTGCATATTTAATGAGATATCGCCTCCTTTGCATATTTGAATACAATATTTCAGAACATGTCTAATACCAAAAAGTATAATATTTGTTTCTACATTCAACTGGTAAAAGTAGATTTTGATATGATTAAACGAAGCAGAACTTAAAGTTACTAAATCATCAGGGTGTGATTTAATCAAATCCTCAAAATAATCTTGACATCCTCATAATATAGATTGATCAGTTTTACCACTAAGCAAGTTCACGACCTTTGACACATGACTTGTGAAAGACGTCATCATGTAACAGGCAGTGGCCAGAGAGGCAGGCTGCTCCACATTAGTTGGCCTATGAGTGCTTGTCTGAGGCTCCTAGTGGGTGACCTGACTGCGGTAATGCCTCTCAGCGCAGGGTAACCTGATATGACTCAGAGCTGATCCGGGAAAGGTAATTGCACCCCACTCTGTTGTTATTTCCCAGTCATGCATGTCTGAATGGTGACTTCTGCCAATACTAATTCACCCACCCTACCGCCCGCAGTCCTGCCTCTTAATAATCCACCTAATGGGGACCATTTACTGAGGGGGTCCCTCCAGAAACTCTCCAGCACTTTCCACCATTACACATTTCTCAAAGAACTTTTGGAGTGGTTTATTACCAGTTTATAACATCTCTTTCTTCTGACCAAAGTTGGTTCATTCTATTCTCACAGCGTACAGGGCAGAGCCGGGTTGTAGATATCCGGGTTGTAGATATCTGTACATCTTGTAGATATCTGTACTTGTTGTAGATATCTGTACTTGTCTATACACTTGTAATATTTGTGAAATGCATATTGTTATGTTTGGTAGCACTTTTTTATTTTTCCTTAGCCTCCAACTCCTTTCCATATGTGGAACGGATGTGGGTGGGGCTAGGTCTACATAGAGGTGCTGTTTTCGAAAATTCACAAAAGCTCTGACGAAGGCCGTTGGGCTGATACGTAAGCTTATTAAATACCAGTGATACTATCAAGAGCAGTGTGCGGTTTCTTTCATCCTGTTTTGATATCTGTACATCCACATTCTTCTCATTGAAGTAGACATCATTGTCTAGTACTACTAGGGACCCCTTGAGCGCAGCAGGTGTTAATTAATGTTATCTTCCTGTTGCGTGACACAGTGTGCTGACCTCCCATCTGTTTGAACAGGTGGAGAGGGATTCCCAAGCTGCAAGTCTACAATAGTCACATAGTGTAGGGTTGTAAGATGTCGTCTATTTCCTCATCCTTAGTGTTGTCCATTATTACCTCATTGTGTGTCTATTGCCCCTACCACCAGGGCCTGAACCGACGTCGACGTCTTTTGTACATCATTTTTTTGAGTGGTAGTCTTTTCTTTTTCTTTTTTTTGGTGCGGTCGGGACAGGCCTTGATTTCAACATCCACAGACGTAGATTATTGGTCCGACTTTTGATCCAATTTGGACCAGCCTTGATTTGGCCCGAACATAGGCTTCTATGATTGGTTCATATTTGGTCCGGTCCGGAAAAGTAAAGCATAGTTCAGTACAGTAAAGTACAGTACAGCACAGTAGAGTATAGTACAGGTATTCTACTCTACTGTACTCTACTGAAATAAACTCTACTGTACTGTCCTCTACTGTACTCTACTCTACTGAATAAAACTCTACTCTCTACTGTACTGTGCCATACTGAACTGCACTCTACTGTCCTCAACTGTGCTCTACTGTACTGAACTGTGCTGTACTGTATTGTGCTGTTGAACCTTGTGAAACATAGCCTAGACGTCTATGATTCATTCAGATTTGGTCTGGTCCGGACTGACCAAATTTGTACTTGTTTGGGAAGCTCATTAGAATAATACCAGTAAGCCTTGCAAGTGTTTGTTTTACATTTACATTTTGGTCATTCAGCAGACGTTCTAGTCCAGAGCAATTTTACAGTCAGTGCATTCAACTAAAGTAGATAAACAACAACATATCACAGTCATAGCAAGATTTTTATTTCTGTAACCGTTACCGTCACGACTTCCGCCGAAGTAGGCTCCTCTTCTTGTTCGAGCGGCGTTCGGCGGTCGACGTCACTGGCTTTCTAGCCGTCACCGCTCCATTTTTCATGTATCCATTTGTTTTGTCTTGTTCCCTGCACACCTGGTTTTCATTTCCCAATCAATTCATATGTATGTATTCCTCTGTTCCCCATCATGTCTTTGTGTAGGATTGTTTGTGTTACGTGTATTTTGATATTGTGGATATTGTTATGCGCATTACTTTTTATCTATGTTCTGTGTTTTGGGCACATTTTATGTTATTTTTGTGCCCTCATTTTGACCGGAATAAAAGTGCGCATGTACACTCTGCTCTCCTGCACCTGACTTCGCCTCCGATACACACTCCTAACAGTTAGACTACTTTGAACATCATTGCTGACAGTTTTAAAGCTTTTGAAAAAGCTAACATAAGTGCATGTGACAGATGGGAACAATAATGAATTTTCCGTTGCAATTGTCAGTTGGCTCCTCTTTCCTATATTAAATGGATTTAATAATAATAACAATGACCAAAAATACACATTTTCAACGTCTGTAAATTGCGTATTTTCAACTTTAATTCAGAACAGAAAATGAACCTGTTTTCAATGTCAGGAAAATACATATTTTCAACATTTGGTAAATACGTATTTTCAACGTACGGAAAACGTGTCTTTTCACCTTCCATTCAGCACCTAAAATGAACCTAACTTCGTCTTTTCAATGTCATTTGCTTACTGGGTAGGCCCTATTGAGTGTGCAGAATTGGACTCATGCATAGAAACTGTATCCATGAAACATTACAAATCATGAACATTAACAGAAGTAAATGATATAGAAACATAAATCATAATACTAATGGGCAACTTACACTGAATGTACAAAACATTAAGAACACCTGGTCTTTCCATAACATAGACTGACCAGGTGAATCCAGGTGAAAGCAATGATCCCTTATTGATGTCACTTGTTAAATCCACTTCAAATCAGTGTAGATGACATGGATTGTGTAGATGACATGCATTGTGCATGTGTGCCATTCAGAGGGTGAATGGGCAAGACAAAAGATCCTTTTGAACGTGGTATGGTAGTAGGTGCCAAGCACACCGGTTTGTGTCAAGAACTGCAACGCTGCTGGGTGTTTCCCGCTCAACGGTTTCACGTGTGTATCAAGAATGGTCCACCACCCAAAGGGCATCCTGCTAACTTAACACAACTGGGAAGCATTGGAGTCAACATGAGCCAGCATGTACAGGTACAGAGGGCTATCATATTGGGTACCCGGGGAGTTGTTGCTTAAGGGCAGATCAACAGATTTTTCACCTTATCAGCTCAGGGATTGAAACTGGCAACCTTTCAGTTAATGGCCTAATGCTCTAACCGCTAGGCCACCTGCCACAACATGTGGCTTTAGCTGTAGGCTATTGGTCAATAAAAAGTTTGAGTCCCTCTGTTCTAAAAGCCAGCCCTCCTCCCTAGCTGCAGCCCAATGTGTTTCCTATCAGAGAGAGGTCAATGATGAAGTGAGGGAAGGAAGTCTTTAATACAGCCCAGTAAAGACAGAGCATTGTGGCACTGCAGGGGGGCACACAATGGGAAATTAAGGGTGAATATAATGAAAGTGAGAGCACACCTGTGTCTTGTAAAGAGTTTCCAGGCCCTACGGGGTGTTATAGTTTTAACCAGTGGTGGAAAAAGTACCCAATTGTCATACTTGAGTAAAAGTTTAGATACCTTAATAGAAAGTTACTCAAGTAAAAGTGAGTCACCCAGTAAAATACTACTTGAGTAAAAGTCAAAAAGTATTTGGTTCTAAATATACTTAAGTATCAAAAGTAGATGTAATTGCTGAAATTTAAGTATCAAAAGTAAAAGTATAAATCATTTCAAATTCCAAATATTAAGCAAAGCAGACAGCATTATTGTCTTGTTTTAAAAGGTATGGATAGCCAGGGGTACACTCCAACACTCAGACAAACAAACGATGCATTTGTATTTAGTGAGTCTGCCAGATCAGAAGCAGTAGGGATGACCACGTGTTCTCTTGATAAGTGCATGAATTGGACCATTTTCCTGTCCTGCTAATGAGTACTTTTGCGTGTTAGGGAAAATGTATGGAGTAGAAAGTACATTATTTTCTTTAGGAATGTAGTGAAGTAGAATTAAAAGTTGTCAAAAATATAAATAGTAAAGTAAAATACAGATACCCCAAAAACTACTTAAGTAGGTATTTTTACCTAAGTACTTTACACCACTGGTTTTACCAAAGTTTAAATCTTTGAACTTTGTCCATATCAGTCAGTCTATTTCTTTCAAAAGTGAAGGAAATATAAAGTGTGGTATTTCATCCAGTCGTAAAAGTAACAATGAATATATTTGACTGTATGTCATGAAAAGAATGAAAACATATTGGGTAAGATACATAGAGACACACAAATGTAGGCCTGTATTCTACATTGCATATAATATGAATCACAATACTTTTTCAGTCAAGTGTTTACATCTGATACCCATATGTGAACTACTATATTGATGCAGATGAAGAAATACATCTCCTGGGTTTTAAATATGTTAAATGAACAAAAGTCATGCATTAGACTGGGAACACATGGAAATGCTTTAGTGAGATTATCCGCTATTGTCCATGATTAGGAGTGCATGGAGCTGCAAAACACAAAGCTTTTCAGCTCTTTCCACTTAATGCCTGCTCCATGGAAATAGCGAGGGAATTTAAAGCATGGAACTAAGTATATGTAAAAGGTTTTAACACCTTGCATGCAGCTCTCTAAATCTATTTAACACCTTGAATCCAGGTCTCCAAAGCCTATTTAACACCTTGAATGCAGGTCTCTAAAGCCACCTTTCTGCAACAGCGACTCTTCAACCTCAGGAGGCTGAAGAAATGTGTCTTGTCACCTAAAACCCTCACAAACTTTTACAGATGCACAATTGAGAGCATCCTGTCGGGCTGTATTACCGCCTGATACGGCAACTGCAACGCCCACAACCGCAAGGCTCTCTAGAGGGTGGTGAGGTCTGCACAACGCATCACCGGGGGCAAACTACCTGCCCTCCAGGACACCTACAGCACCCGATATCACAGGAAGGCCAAAAAGATAATCAAGGACAACAACCACCCGAGCCACTAACTGTTCACCCAGCTACCATCCAGAAGGCGAGGTCAGTACAGGTACATCAAAGCTGGGACCGAGAGACTGAAAAACAGCTTCTATCTCAAGGCCACCAGACTGTTAAACAGCCATCTCGAACACAGATAGGCTGCTGCCTACACACAGAATTAAAAAATGGCCACTTTAATAAATCGATCACTTGTCACTTTAATAATGCCACTTTAATAATGTTTACATATCTTGCATTAATCATCTCATATGTATATCCTGTATTTTATACCATCTATTGCATCTTGCCTATGCCGCTCTGTCATTGCTCATCCATATATTTATACGTATATATTCTTATTCCATTCCTTTACTTAGATTTGTGTGTATTTGCTAGTTGTTGTGGAATTGTTAGATTACATGTTAGATATTGCTGCACTGTCGGAACTAGAAGCACAAGCATTTCGCTACACTCGCAATGACATCTGCTACCCATGTGTATGTGACTAAAACAATTTGAATTGATTTGATTTGACCCGGAGAATCCAGCTCCACATTATAACAGCATGTTCAGGGGTTTTGAGCCAATCAAGATGTAAACAGAGAAAAAAAAATACTGACCAAAATTCTGGCATATTTTAGAACTCTTCCATTGACCATTGCCATTGGTTGGTTGGTGATCACCTTTGCTACTGTAGTCCCACCTCTTTCCCCTCTTTAGTTTTTCCTGGAACACACAGAATGCCTCCCTAAGGCAAGGCCTGATTTCAAAGTATTGTAACACCTTTAATGATGTCTACCTACAGCACACACTTTACTGCGTCTCACAGCTAGAGGACACTCCAAAACAATTTGGTTTTGCGACCCATCTAAAGCCTTAAACATTTTCCTTTGACCCACTAAGGAATGGCCCTCGGCCCTCCAGTTGAATCCCAAACTATCATTGTGTGCGACCCTAAAGTGTCAGTTTTTCCTCTCTCATAACCTCCTGTCTTGGGAATGCCTTCTCAAGGTAAACAAAGCAAGACGACCAATGACAATTCCCTGTTAACACCAGGAAGTGGCCAGTAAGGCATTCCAGAAGGGAGAGACTATAAGGACAATGCTGACCTGCAAAATGACTAATCCAAATCTAAAACTGACCTTACCTTAACCTTAACCCTAACCTAAACCTAATTTGAATAAATTCTGCTAATTAAACATCGGTTTGCAGGCCAAGAGTATCCTCATAATCTTTTCCATTCCGGAGGATGAAATGACACAGAGAAGAAGTGCAGGGCAGCTGTTGTGATAGTGGGATATGGGAAACAATTGGATTTGATTAAGACTCTCCACAGTGCCCGGTTGGTCTTTTCTCTCATGAACTGCCAAAGTCCTATAGGCCCTCCAGCTACAAATGCCAGAAAGAGCAAAATAATCTATCATGTAGTTACAGTATCAATAAGTCTAATATCAGGGTGGGTGGCCCTGAGGCTGTATTTGAGAATTTCTGCGGTGCATGTTATTTAAACAAATCTAATGTAAAATATATAATCACAGTGCTCCCAAACCACTCTCCTTCGCCTCTGTGAGAGACAACCTCTCAGAGTTTACAAGACCAGCCTACATAAATTTTACAGAAACTAGGAGCCATGCCATTTGTAGAAGTTAAACCCCAAAACACAGGGAACTCAGTGCTAAAAAGGTTTTCGTGTTTTTTTCATGACATTTGAGACCTCCCCCTTATGGTAGAAGGCGGCTTATGGTAGAAAAATAACATTAAATTCTCTGGCAACAGCTCTAATGGACTTTCCTGCAGTCAGCATTTCAATTGTACTCTCCCTAAAAACAGCGACATTGTGTTGTGTGACAAAACTGCACATTTTAGAGTGTTGCGCCTGTGTAATGATCATGCTGTTTAATCAGCTTCTTGATATGCCACACCTGTCCAGGTGGATGGATTATATTGGCAAAGGATACATGCTCACTAACAGGGATGCAAACAAATTTGTGCACAACATTTTAGATAAATAGGCTTTTTGTGTGTATGGAACATTTCTGGGAGATTTTATTTCAGCTCTTGAAAAAATGGGACCAACACTTTACATTTTGCATTTATATTTTTGTTCAATATAGTTCATGGCAGTTTAGTTGTGACCACTGCCAACCAGACTGGGACTGAGGTGATCATAGGCCGATCTCTCCAAGGCAAAGAACCAGCCCCACATTACAGGCCTTCTTTGCATGAGGTCATTCTGGTACTCGGCCCTTTTGTTGTCTAGATGTGAGAGACAGTCCCTTGCCTACAGACACACTGCATGCATGACTTTCTGGTATTGTTTTCCTCTTGCTACGCCATTACATCAGCTGCACTGTACCAGACTTCTGTACCAACACTGCCCACACATACACCGAAAGATTCTAAGTGCAAAATAAAAAATATGTTTTACCATCCTCAGGTGTCACCATACCTCTATCAACTCTTGCTATACTGTCTGGAGACCATTCCAAGCCATACCAAGACCAGTATTTTTTCTTCAGTTGAACAAAGACTTAGAACTCAAGTCTGGTCAAGTGCCAGAGGGTACAGTACCCCAGCTGTGCTTGATCGGTACAGTTCTCCCCTTATAGACTTAACACTTAAGCATGTTTTGAACTTAAAGATTACCATCTCACCAACAATTCTGATTGGAATGCAGCGACACCACTAGGGCCAGCATTTAGCGATCTGATCTCACTGGTAATGCTCTCTGACTAATATGGCAAGACATTATCTAAAACACATTAAAACAAATGTTGCTGTGAATCACACGGTGCATCTCCCAGTGTCCAGGAAACCAGCAACACAATCTGGGCTGGACGTTGTGGTAACAGGATCAAAGAGAAAGGGGATACACTTTGGAATCAGAGGAGACATAGAGAGATGAATTCAGACTGTGGGAATTAAAATTGGATATAAGTCCATGAGTGTTAACTCATGAACCTGCATGAGCTCATAAGCTGCAATGCCAACAAATCATTTTACATACACAAAAAGCTGAAGGATAAATCATTTGTCGATCTATCTGGTTATTGTTTATTCCCTAATTCAAGACATTTCCTAACATGATGTCATTTTACTAAACCAGCTCTGTCCTGTTTTCATCTTCTCTGCCATGCTTCAGGGTTGATTTATGTGATAAGATACTGTCCCCTCATTTGAACTGTACCACCATCTCCTCCAAAGTCTTATATTCGACTGATAGTCCATGGAGAAAGCAGGTGCTGTGCATGATAGACCTTTCTTGAAAAATAACTCTATCCCTGCAAATTGTCTCTCTCTTTGGCACAGGTGGCAAAGAGAGATCATGTCTCTGTTTTTGACTGTTTAGCATTTCATTTTCAAGCACTCCCATGGCCAATGTCTATCGTGATACAGTTGCAGTCGGAAGTTTACATACACTTAGGTGGTGTCATTAAAACTCGTTTTTCAACCACTCCACAAATGTATTGTTAACAAACTATACTTTTGGCAAGTCGGTTAGGACATCTACTTTGTGCATGATACAAGTAATTTTTACAACAATTGCTTACAGACAGATGATTTCACTTATAACTCACTGTATCACAATTCCAGTGGGTCAGAAATTTACATATACTAAATTGACTGTGCCTCTAAACAGCTTGGAAAATTCCAGAAAATGATGTAATGGCTTTAGTAGCTTCTGATAGGCTAATTGACATAATTTGAGTCAATTGGAGGTTTACATGTGGATATATTTCAAGACCTACCTTCAAACTCAGTGCCTCTTTGCTTGACATCATGGGAAAATCAAAAGAAATCAGCCAAGACCTCAGAAAAAACATTGGAGACCTCCACAAGTCTGGTTCATCCTTGCGAGCAATTTCCAAACGCCTCAAGGTATCACGTTCATCTCTACAAACAATAGTACGCAAGTATAAACACCATGGGACCATGCAGCTGTCATATCGCTCAGGAAGGAGACGCATTCTGTCTCCTAGAGATGAACATACTTTGGTGCAAAAAGTGCATATCAATCCCAGAACAACAGCAAAGGACCTTGTGAAGATGCTGGAGGAAACGGGTACAAAAGTATCTATATCCACAGTAAAACGAGTCCTATATTCACATAACCTGAAAGGCCGCTCAGCAAGGAAGAAGCCATCGCTCCAAAACTGACATAAAAAAGCCAGACTACGGTTTGCAACTGCACATGGGGACAAAGATCGTACTTTTTGGAGAAATGTCCTCTGGTCTGATGAAACAAAAATAGAACTGTTTGGCCATAATAACCATCGTTATGTTTGGAGGAAAAAGGGGGAGGCTTGCAAGCCGAAGAACACCATCCCAACCGTGAAGCACAGGGGTGGCAGCATCATGTTGTGGAGGTGCTTTGCTGCAGGAGGGACTGGTGCACTTCACAAAATAAAAAGGAAAATTATGTGGAAATATTGAAGCAACATCTAAAGACATCAGTCAGGAAGTTAAAGCTTGGTCGCAAATGGATCTTCCAAATGGACAATGACCCCAAGCATATTTCCAAAGTTGTGGCAAAATGGCTTAAGGACAACAAAGTCAAGGTATTGGGGTGGCCATCACAAAGCCCTGACCTCAATCCCATAGAAAAGTTGTGGGCAGAACTTAAAAAGTGTGTGCGAGCAAGGAGGCCTACAAACCTGACTCAGTTACACTAGCTCTGTCAGTAGGAATGGGTCAAAATTCACCCAACTTCTTGTGAGAAGCTTGTGGAAGGCTACCCAAAACGTTTGACCCAAGTTAAACAATTTAAAGGCAATGCTACCAAATACTAATTGAGTGTGTGTAAACTTCTGACCCACTGAGAATGTGATGAAAGAAATAAAAGCTGAAATAAATCATTCTCTCTATTATTATTCTGACATTTCACATTCTTAAAATAAAGTGGTGATCCTAACTGACCTAAAACAGGGAATTTTTACTGGGATTAAATGTCAGGAATTGTGAAAAACTGAGTTTAAATGTATTTGGCTAAGGTGTATGTAAACTTCCCACTTCAACTGTATGAGTTTAATTTTTGCATTCCCACGATCTAGCTATTGTCTATTTAAAGACTAAAATCACAAACATTTCCACATTTTACTTAATGCATATTCTCTGTCTGATGTCTGTATTAATCTTGTTTTTATCCCTAGCATTGCTAATCTCCTGCCTCTCCAACGTATAGCCCTTGGCCAGATTTGCATAAACAATTTGATCTCTTAATTATGACCCCCAAGTAAAATAGAAATAAGTTAGCAAATCCATAATTATTGCTACCATAAAGATGAATGTTGCCCGTGATTAGTAAATCTGTTTTTTTCTGAAAATGTGTATTTTCTCCCCGAACTGTCTCTATTAGAATTACACTGATATACACATTAAGAACACCTGTTCTTTCCATGACATAGACTGACCAGGTGAATCCAGGTGAAAGCTATGATCCCTTACTGATGTCACTTGTTAAATCCACTTCAGTCAGTGTAGATAAAGGGGAAGAGACAGGTTAAAGACGTTTTTTTTTAAAGTCTTGAGACAACTGAGACATGGATTGTGTACAGTATGTGTGCCATTCAGAGGGTGAATGAGTAAGACAAAATATGTAAGTGCCTTTGAACAGGGTATGGTATTAGGTGCTAGGCACACCAGTTTGTATCAAGAACTGCAATGCGGCAGTGTTTTTCATGCTCAACAGTTTCAAGTGTGTATCAAAAATGGTCAACCACCCAAAGGACATCCAGCCAATTTAACACAACTAGGGGAAGCATTGGAGTCAACATGAGCCAGCATCCCTGCGGAATGCAGTCCATGCCCCGACGAATTGAGGCTGTCTGAGGGCAAAAGGGGGCGGGGGGTACAACTCAATATTAGGAAGGTGTTCCTAATGTTTGGTATACTCTATGTACAAAATATTAAGAACACCTTCCCCCACCACCTGTTTTTGCCCTCAGAATAGCCTCAACTCATCAGGGCGTGGACTCTGTCGAAGGCGTTCCACAGGGATGCTGGCCCATGTTGACTCTAATGTTTCCCACAGTTGTGTCAAGTTGTCTGGATGTCCTCGGACCATTTTTGATACACACAGGAAACTGTTGAGTGTGAAAAACCCAGCAGCTTTGCAGTTATTGACACAAACCATTGCGACTGGCAGCTACTACCATACCCCGTTCAAAGGCACTTAAATCTTTTGTCTTGCCCATTCACCCTCTGAATGGTACACATACACAATCCATGTCTCAATTGGCACAAGGCTTAAAATTCCTTCTTTAACCTGTCTCCTCCCCTTCATCTACACTGACCACATTTACAAGCGCACTAATATCACGCTATTATTCGGGATACTCAAGTATTCTGTTTTTGCTTGTATCCCGGTTATGAGAAACCCGGATGATATGCCTGGGATATGCTGAACTTAGACAGGATACTGTGGCATGTAAACATCTGATCCTGTTTGCTGTTGATTTTAGCAGTTTGCGTAGGCTCAGTTTCCAATATCATGTTGTGTGATTATGTTTTCATCTGATTGTTAAACAAATCACTTTAAAAAAGTAGGCTACCTGCTCAGTTCCATCCGCCATAATAATTTATGTTGCTGATACTGGATCGTATAGCCTACTGGCTACTTTCACCCCTAATTTAGACAATTTTCTGCTTATAATTTCCGACATTTGGTAGACCATTTATTTGTCAACTGTAGTTGGATACATGCAGCTTCTCTTTTATCATAACTTGTTGCCCTATGAGACTAAATATAGTATAGTGCTCACCAGAATAATGTCTTACATCTATAAAATGAATGCATTAGTAATCTAGTTAACATTGGTAAAGTTGTCTGTTGAAAACTCCATCTTTCCACTCCAAAACAGTGGAAAGATTGGTAGTCCTCTGCAAAATGGCCAAATGTTATCAGTTTGACCGGCTTTAGGGAAATGAAAAGCTGAGAAAACGATGTAACACGTCACTTTACATATCTACATGTACATACTACCTCAATCAGCCTGACAGTTACAGTCACCACTCTGGATAACATGAAAACTGCCTAACCAGCTCTGCTAGGGCAAGTAAATGGTCAGAGGGGTCTCATTTGTGTCTGGAAGTAGCTAACAAGCTAGTCAACATTAGCTTGGGTGCTTGACTGCCATTGCAAGGTCAGAACTCTCAAATCAACCCTGCTCCTTGGCCCGAGGACAATCTGAAAATGCTCTGAATTTACGAGCAAACTCTGACCCTCCAGATTGAATTTAAGAACATTTTACATTTACATTTTAGTCATTTAGCAGATGCTCTTATCCAGAGCGACTTACAGTAGTGAATGCATACATTTCATACATTGTTTTTTCTCCGTACTGGTCCCCCATGGGAATCAAACCCACAACACTAGCGTTGCAAACACCATGCTCTACCAACTGAGCCACACAGCCGAAGTTGTAAAATGTCTAACTAGTAATTTGTTACGCTAACTTGCTAGCAAGAGGTTGAATAGCAACACCATCAACTTCCGGTAGACAGGCAAAGAGCTGGTATGCTCAACTGAAAGGATCCCATTCGTTTACAGTATACTAAAATTAACTAATAGTATATAGTATGTAGTATATACTCATTAAGTATGTGGTATACAGTATGTTAGTATGGGTATTCGAACACAGCTCAGGTGTTTTTAATGTTCTTAGTGTAGAATAGAATAGAATTGAATAGAATTGAATAGAATAGAAGGACAACAAAGTTTCAAAAACACCCAATTTCAGACCAAATAGTATATAATTTGAAGGTATATCTATCTCCACACCTATTTGAACATAAACATAGAACTCTCAAAGAGTGCACATTTGAAGTCTCTGAAGAACACAATTAAAACAGCTGTCACAAACCACGTTTCCATCCATGTGCGTAAAGGCATAACATATTAAAAGAAATCAAGACATCTGTGATGGAAACATGAAATGTCGGTACAATTTTATAAATTCCTACAGATAAATTGGTCGGGATCTTTTTTTCTGTAAAATGAAATGAGAAATGACGTTGGGAGCGCATTTATGCGCAAATATTGATATAATAACCATCATATCGAAGTAAACTTGGAGTCACGCGATGGCATTGTGTGTGGTCATCCCATTTCGACTCGAGAAACAATGCAGTTTATTAGACTAGAGAGTAAATAAATTATGATCAACTTCACAGGGTGGTGAATGTGTATGGTATGAGCTTGATGCTCCTTCCCAATAAAAGTCGAGGGTCTTATTCTGGTGACATGATGATCGACAATGACTGTCCCAATACAAACATTCTCGCTTATCCAAACCTCATCATGTAGGCTAGCCTACCCGCTACCCGCAGAGCCTACCTGCACTGTATCTGTGAGCTGCCAAGACCAGACCAAGGCACATTTGCTATTTAATGCAGCAGTTTTTGTGTCAAAATAATCGTAGAACATGCGATGGGAACACATTGAACATTAGATTTGTATTGGTACATGAAAATGTAAGTGAAAAAGTACATTGTGTGTACATACCTCATCACGCAATTAATTTTATCTGCAACAAGTTTGTTTGGTGGAAACACCACTGGTGGGAAAATGCGCATATTTTGTTTATGCGGATTTTAGAATATTCGCGTGAAAATCTGTCACCAATTGGATGGAAATCTAGCTGGTGACATCTAGGGGTGGAAAGGGGTGCACTGCATGCAGTTAGATGCATCACCTGCTAAAAATATAGATGGCAAGGTTAGTGATAATATCATACACAAGGTACTTACTTATGACTTGAATCTTTTGCTTGACTTTTGCCCAGTAATGAACAGAAAATAATTAAACTTTTTGTTATACCTTTATCATAGGCTGCATCACATTCGGCCGTGATTGGGAGTCCCATAGGGCGGTGCACAATTGGCCCAACGTCATCCGGGTTTGGCTGGGGTAGGACATCATTGTAAGTAAGAATTTGTTCTTAACTGACTTGCCTAGTTAAATAAAGGTAAAACATATATATACTTTTAAATATAACAATTACTATGCAGAGCCAAAAGCTGATTAAGATAGCTCAGTGATTGTACAAAATGACAAGACCCTAGCAAACATGACCCAATTGGACCCATGTGGGTATTCGGTGCCCACACCAAGCCCATAAAAGCCCAAAAAAGGCTAGCTTACACCAGCCCAACATGGGCTAGCCCACACCAGCCCAACACGGGCTAGCCCACAGCAGCCCAACACAGGCTAGCCCACACCAGCTCAACACAGGCTAGCCCACACCAAGCCCCACCAGCCCAAGATGGGCTAGCCTTAGGGCAGGACTACCACATTTGGGACCCCGACAGTTTGTGTTGAAAAACTTACCAGTTTTTTATTGCTATTCTACACATTTTGTAATGAGGCTATGAGAAAATGTTGCAATTAATCACCCCACCCATTGTGTGCCCATTCAGTAATCCGGCCCTCGCTAGCCTACAACAGCCCAACACAGATAAGCCACAGCCAGCCCAATACAATGAAGCCTTTAAAAAGACATAAGTGCATGTGACATATAAGACACTCAACAGTTTCTCTTGTAAAAAATATATGTATGATAGTAACAACTTTGTTGTATTTCTGATACAATGTATCACATTCCCTAAATACCTTTAAGGGCTTAGAAAATATGCAATTTATGTATTGAATAAAAATTGGCATAAATAAATACATTCCTATTAAATAGCAACGGCACATCGACCTAATGTATTTTAGCCCACATTGGGCCAATGTATGCATATTTGTTGGGAAAAGATGGGCTTTTTTCAAGAGAGGGCTGCCTTCAACAGATATGGACTGCCCACACTGGCCACATTCTTTCAGTTGAGGATAAGAAGATCTACTTTGACAGTGCTCAGTGCACCTTAAAAATACTATGCCATACATTTGACAGAGCAGCGGCTTGCTTTAAACCCGGCAGCACTAAAAGTTCTGTGTTTGATCCTGAAGTATATGCTCCCGGCTGATTTACTCAACTCCTCTAGTTGTAAATGGTTGGGGCCAAACATCAAAAAATCTAAATCTAATTTTATTTGTCACATGCTTCGTAAACAACAGCTGTGGACTAACAGTGAAATGCTTACGTTTGGACCCTTCTGAACAATGCAGAGAGAAAGGAAATAGAGAAATAATAGAAAAGTAAAACACATAATAATAAAAGTAATAATAGATACATAATGTGTAACAGTGAGGGAAAAACGTTTTTGATCCCCTGCTGATTTTGTACGTTTGCCCACTGACAAAGAAATGATCAGTCTATAATTTTAATGGTAGGTTTATTTAAACAGTGAGAGACAGAATAACGACAAAAAAATACAGAAAAACGCATGTCAAAAATGTTATAAATTGATTTGCAAAACATGACTTAGTACTTGGTGGCAAAACCCTTGTTGGCAATCACAGAGGTCAGACGTTTCTTGTAGTTGGCCACCAGGTTTGCACACATCTCAGGAGGGATTTTGTCCCACTCCTCTTTGCAGATCTTCTCCAAGTCATTAATGTTTCGAGGCTGATGTTTGGCAACTCGAACCTTCAGTTCCCTCCTCAGATTTTCTATGGGATTAAGGTCTGGAGACTGGCTAGGCCACTCCAGGACCTTAATGTGCTTCTTCTTGAGCCACTCCTTTGTTGCCATGGCCGTGTGTTTTGGGTCATTGTCGTGCTGGAATACCCATCCACGACCCATTTTCAATGCCCTGGCTGAGGGAAGGAGGTTCTCACCCAAGATCTGACGGTACATGGCCCCGTCCATTGTCCCTTTGATGCGGTGAAGTTGTCCTGTCCCCTTAGCAGAAAAACACCCCCAAAGCATAATGTTTCCACCTCCATGTTTGACGGTGGGGATGGTGTTCTTGGGGTCATAGGCAGCATTCCTCCTCCTCCAAACACAGCGAGTTGAGTTGATGCCAAAGAGCTCCATTTTGGTATCATCTGACCACAACACTTTCACCCAGTTGTCCTCTGAATCATTCAGATGTTCATTGGCAAACTTCCGACGGGCATGTATATGTGCTTTCTTGAGCAGGGGGACCTTGCGGGCGCTGATGGATTTCAGTCCTTCACGGCGTAGTGTGTTACCAATTGTTTTCTTGGTGACTATGGTCCCAGCTGCCTTGAGATCATTGACAAGATCCTCCCGTGTAGTTCTGGGCTGATTCCTCACCGTTCTCATGATCATTGCAACTCCACGAGGTGAGATCTTGCATGGAGCCCCAGGCCGAGGGAGATTGACAGTTCTTTTGTGTTTCTTCCATTTGCGAATAATCGCACCAACTGTTGTCACCTTCTCACCAAGCTGCTTGGTGATGGTCTTGTAGCCCATTCCAGCCTTGTGTAGGTCTACAATCTTGTCCCTGACATCCTTGGAGAACTCTTTGGTCTTGGCCAATGGTGGAGAGTTTGGAATCTGATTGACTGCTTCTGTGGACAGGTGTCTTTTATACAGGTAACAAGCTGAGATTAGGAGCACTCCCTTTAAGAGTGTGCTCCTAATCTCAGCTCGTTGCCTGTATAAAAGACACCTGGGAGCCAGAAATCGTTCTGATTGAGAGGGGGTCAAATACTTATTTCCCTCATTAAAATGCAAATCAATGTATAACATTTTTGATATGCATTTTTCTGGATTTTTTTGTTGTTATTCTGTCTCTCACTGTTCAAATAAACCTACCATTAAAATTATAGACTGATCAGTGGGCAAACATACAAAATCAGCAGGGGATCAAATACTTTTTCCCCTCACTGTATCTTCTTTGCCTTTCATTTCAAATCAAATCAAATCAAATCAAATTTATTTATATAGCCCTTCGTACATCAGCTGAAATCTCAAAGTGCTGTACAGAAACCCAGCCTAAAACCCCAAACAGCAAGCAATGCATGTGAAAGAAGCACGGTGGCTGGGAAAAACTCCCTAGGAAAAACTCCTGAGAAAGGCCAAAAACCTAGGAAGAAACCTAGAGAGGAACCAGGCTATGAGGGGTGGCCAGTCCTCTTCTGGCTGTGCCGGGTGGATATTATAACAGAACATGGTCAGAACATGGTCAAGATTTCCTTCTACACTACCATTCCACTACCTTCCCCACTTTTCATCCCCATGTACATCCCATATTCATCTTCCTCAGTGTGTTTGATTAAAGTTCCCTGTGTGTGTTAACTCCTGAGCTGCTTTATTCCCCTCTAACCGGGGGCGGTGTCAGTGGGTCACAAACCAGTAAAATAAAGCCGGGTCACTCTCTTTCAGACAGAGCGGCTGGTAGTTAAAGGAAGAATTGGGTTGCTGAGAGTTGTTTAGACCTGCTGACCTCCTGAACAACAATCACATTGAGGAATGGTGCAGTACTCACTAACTAATGCTATACAGTGATCCTCATCAGTCTGGGGTCAAAGCAGAGACCAAGGCAGCGTTTCCTCTCCCCAGAGAAACACAGACATTACAATCAGTGTTTTGAAACCACACTATAATTGCTTTTATCAGTAGGACTCTATGTATCAGACTACCAGTAGTTTCATATCTTGAGATAGGCTATACAAGGGATATCGTAACCTGTCCCAATCACACCTGGACATATTTGTCCCTGTTATAAGGAGCATGCATAATTCACCTCATGATCAAATGCACTGACTGAGTTGTCTTTCACAATAGGTGACTGAATAGTAGGTTGTTGGTATGTGAGTGGTATGTAAGTGGTGCTACTGTGTGTTGCTGGAATGCTGGTGAGTTATTAAAGCAGAGCTCCTCATGTACATGAAAATATTTAGGCATAAATGGTTCCGGCAAAAAAATACAAAAATAAAAACAAATATATAAAAAAAATTAAAATAAATAAATAAATGGTTCCGGCAAAAAGCGGACCTCTGCATCTTTAAGACAAAGCGTCATCATAGACTCACATTTCGACTTTGTAAATGACGTCAACTGACTCCCAGCATGCACGCTGCAGCTCCAATTATCTGTAATGGCGGGTATTTCTGCATGTCCTGTGAATTATAGTTTTTGTCTAAATTAATTGAATCGTTAATTTAGACGTTAGGGGAAAGTCTACTGTATATTTAATTTAAGAGCTTTGTAGGAAACTTGAATTGAACGTGTACATTTAGGAGTACAAGCGAAATTATCATAGTCATGCTGTCGCGGCTTTCCGTTAGTGTAAGGAATTGAAACTAAGTAACCTATCAATGGTTCGAATATTTGCTGAAACAAATGGTTACAAGTAGCAATGTTAGTTTAATCTAACGTGTACCTCTTGGTGATCACTCACTGTCGGAAATGTTAATTGAGGATCAAAAAATTATACGATTATTGAACTGTAGTAGGCTATAACCTCTAACAATTTGAATTGTATTTTTTATTATAATATATGCTATCTATCTGGCTGTCAAAAATGGCGTTTTTTGCGTTGAGCTCACTGTCAGTGTTTTTGTTATTGATATCAAGTTCAATTCACACCACGTGTGCCTCAAAGTTGAATATCCCCAAAGTTTTATTACCACTTGCCCGAAGCACTAGAATAAACTTCACGCTGGAGGCAACTGAAGGCTGTTACAGATGGTAAGTGAATATCTTTAAAAAGATGGGTACCACCTTTCCTAGTATATTACCGCCATAGAAACGTGTTTGTTTGGTCCACGCATGTATCATCTTACATACATAGGTCATTGCTATGCACTGTGGCATATAACTAAATATTAAATCAGAATAATGCATTTAGTTGATAGAAAGTCAATATCTTTATGAAATAAATAGTTTTGGCTTGGGTATTATCTAACAGGCATGACCCTGTCTGGAAAATACCGGTGATCATGCACATGGATATGAGCCCAGGCCCTGCCATATGCCCCCCATAAACTGTCCAGTGTATGATTAAAAAAAAGTAGCAGCAGCGTAATAAATAAAGATAGTATGTGTGTGTGAGCAGAGTCAGTATAAATGTGTGTGCATGTTAAGTGTGTTGGAGTGTGAGTGTGCATAGAGACAGTGCAAAATGAAATAAACGTTATGCTTTTCATTTTAGAACCTGTGCCTCATCAATCAGAGACATTTCCTGTCAAAATCTTTAATTTGATAGATAACCGCTCCCAACATGTCCTTGGGCAAAATATAATCTCTCGTAGACAGACTACGTAAACAAATGGTACCGTAGGTCTGTCGTCATACATTGGGAAATGTGAGATACGGAGTAGCATTAGTTCCGGTGCTTTGGACAAACCATGATTTTGCATTAGCATCTTTTGAATTTAGTAATAAAATGTGACATTTGGCACAGATTTGCCTGTAACTTCTAAGAGATCGGGTGGAGCTCTTCGTTTCGGATCCTTGTTCAATCAATCTCTATTCTTAACACTTATGGACCCAAAACTTAATCGAGCATCTGACCAATTAGGCAAGACTTCAATTCTGTGTTAACCGAGATTAGGCAAAATGTGAGTTATTAGACCGATTTATGTTAATCAGGTTAATCTGAATAGCACCCTGATGAAAGCAAAACACTTCTGTTTTTAATAAATAAGAGGTTATTTATCTATAAACTTCAATTGTCTGAATACCTTTCGTACCTCCAGGTCTTCCACCAGACCGGAGGTGGCCAGCATCGAGGCTGTGGAAGTTGACGTCAGCAGACTGTGTTCCCAGAGAGCCGTCCTCCAGGCCCGCTCCACCCAGCCTTCCAGACTCACCAGCATCATACTGGCTGAGGATGTTGGTGAGTACAGTACCTGTTGGACGAAGAGAGATGCAAAGGTGTCTTTATTGTGTCTAAGCTTTTGGTCAAACAACCATGGAGGGCCTTTTCATCCAGCATAATATGAGACTAATGTGAACAGGTGAAATGGGCCTACCTTCTAATCCGGAAGTTCTTGAGGGTAGTATTGAAATAGCATATTCTCACATAAGATATTCTCAAATCTCTCCACAGATGTGTTTCCGTCCAATTGGCGACAGAGTTTAATGTGAATATTCTCTGACTTGCTGCAGATAAGTCTGCGTGATGACATAGTGCACATAAAAACGAGTTTGCGGTTAAATTCCCAAATACCGAATATTTTTTTTACTAGTTAACCTTTTCACACGTATCAACAAACGGGTGTGATCATTCTACGCAGTATACGCTCAAACCGATGTGATTAGAACTAGAGGTCGACCGATTAATTGGCATGGTTGATTTAATTAGGGCTGATTTCAAGTTTTCATTACAATCGGAAATTGGCCTTTTTGGATGCCGATTATGGGCGATTACATTGCAATCCACGAGGAAACTGTGTGGCAGGCTGACCACCTGTTACGCAAGTGCAGCGTCAAAAGGACCTTGTGGCTGCAAGGAGCCAAGGTAAGTTTCTAGCTAGCATTAAACTTATCTTATAAAAAAACAAATCAATCTTCACATAATCACTAGTTAACTACACATGGTTGATGATATTACCAGGTTAACTAGCTTGTCCTGCGTTGCATATAATCAATGTGGTGCCTGTTAATTTATCATCGAATCACAGCCTACTTTGCCAAACGGGTGTTGATTTAACAAAAGCACATTCGCAACAAAAGCGAATAAAGCACAATCGTTTCACAAATTTACCTAACCATTAACATCAATGCCTTTCTTAAAATCAATACACACAAGTATATATTTTTAAAGCTGCATATTTAGTAAAAATAAATCAATGTAAATCAATATTAACTAGGGAAATTGTCACTTCACTTGCGTTCAGTGCAAACAGAGTCAGGGTATATGCAACAGTTTGGGCCGCCTGGCTCGTTGCGAACTGTGTGAAGACCGTAATTAATTTGCCAGAATTTGACATAATTATGACATAACATTAAAGGTTGTGCAATGTAACAGCAATATTTAGACTTAGGGTTGCCACCCGTTCGATAAAATATGGAACGGTTCCTTATTTCACTGAAAGAATAAACCTTTTGTTTTCGAAATGGTAGTGTCCGGATTTGACTATATTAATGACCAAAGGCTTGTATTTCTGTGTTTTATTATATTATAATTAAGTCTATGATTTGATAGAGCAGTCTGACTGAGCGGTGGTAGGCAGCAGCAGGCTCGTAAGCATTCATTCAAACAGCAGTTTGCTTAGCAATGCTTGAAGCACAGCGCTGTTTATGATTTCAAGCCTATCAACTCCCGAGATTAGCCTGGTAATACTAAAGTGCCTATATGAACATCCAATAGTGAAAGGTATATGAAATACAAAAGGTATAGAGAGAAATAGTTGACGTGTCATAATTCCTATAATAACTACAACCTAAAACTTCTTAACTTCACTAGGGTAGCATTCGGAATTTTGAATGAAAAGTGTGCCCAAATTAAACTGCCTGCTACTCAGGGCCAGAAGCTAGGGTATGCATATAACACTGTAATGTTTCCAAAATTGTTAAAATAATGTCTGTGAGTATAACAGAACTGATTTGGCAGGCGAAAACCTGAGAGAATTCCATCCAGGAAGTAGAATTTATTTATTTTTGTAGTTTTCTATTCAATGCCATTACAGTATCCATTGACTTAGGACTCCAATTGTAGTTCCTATGCCTTCCACTAGATGTCAACAGTATTTAGAAATTGTTTCAGGCTTGTATTCTGAAAAATGAGGGAGTAAGACCAGTCTGAATGACTGGACCCTAAAGTGTCAGAGCTTTTTCATGCGCACCCGAGAGTGCACCTTTCTTGTTTACCTTTTATATTGACGACGTTATTGTCCGGTTGAAATATTATCGATTATTTAGGCTAAAAACAACCTGAGGATTGAATATAAACATCGTTTGACATGTTTCTATGAACTTTACGGATACAATTTGGATTTTATTTCTGCCTGTTGTGACTGCGTTTGAGCCTGTGGATTACTGAAGAAAACGCGCGAACAAAACAGAGGTTTTTGGATATAAAGAGTTCTTTATCGAACAAAATGGAAAATTTTATTGAGTAAATTAATGTCTTCTGAGTGCAACCATATCAAGATCATCAAAGGTAAGTGATTCATTTTATCTCTATTTCTGACTTGTGTAGCTCTACTTGGCTGGTTACTGTTTGTAATGATTTGTCTGCTGGGCGATGTTCTCAAATAATCGCATGGTATGCTTTCGCCGTAAAGCCTTTTTTAAATCTGACACCGTGGTTGGATTCACAAGAAGTTAATCTTTAATGCAATGTATAACACTTGTATGTTTTCTGAATTTTTATAATGAGTATTTTGGTTTTTGAATTTCACTGGATGTTGGCCAGGTGGGATGCGAGTGAGGTTAACTGGGAATATTGAAGAACTGGGAATATTGAACCACCAGCTTTACATGTTCTCATGTTCTGAGCAAGGAACTTAAACGTTAGCTCTTTTACATGGCACATATTGCACTTCTACTTTCTTCTCCAACACTTTTTGCATTATTTAAACCAAATTGAACATGTTTCATTATATATTTGAGACTAAATAGATTTTATTTATGTATTATATTAAGTTAATAAGTGTTCATTCAGTATTGTTGTAATTGTCATTATTACATATTGTAATGCTTTCATTAGGAGAATTATCGGAGTCAGGCGCAGGACACAGGGATGAGTGCAAACAAACGTGTTTACTCAAAACCATAAATAAAACTTCTTCCACAGCAAATATCCAGGGTTGGGAGGAACACCTCCAACAACCACAAAACAGGAAACAATCACGGACAAGACAAACAGGGAAGTCAGAGGGTTAAATAATGAACATAATCAGGGAATAATAAACGGGTGTGTATAATTAAGACAAAAGCAAACGAACAGGGAAACAGATCGATGGTAACTAGTAAGCCGGTGACGCCGAACGCCGCCCGAACAAGGAGAGGGGCCGATTTCGGCGGAAGTCGTGACACATATATATTGGCCAATTAATCGGTATTGGCTTTTTTTCGTCCTCCAATAATCTGTATCGGCGTTAAAATCATAATCGGTCGACCTCTAATTAGAATGCTTATTTAGAACAGCCAGTGTTCGATTGACGCAACAATCAACATTTAAGCTGGCCATACTTTTTTTTCACAAACATTTTGCACAAACACAGTCCTTACAAAGTTATGTCCAGAATGTGACCAGTTTATATTTGGATGCAATGCTCAGACATTCACAGAAGTAGCTACAGCATAGCACAATCATCCAAACTGGAAAATGTAGGCTAAATTTGTCCTAGCTCTAACTGAGGAAAGATTGACCTAACACCAGCGGTCATATTTCTATAACTCTCAGTTGACAGAAACTACAATATAAATTAGCTAATAGCAATTACTATTTATAATTAATCACATCACGGGTGAGCTCACCATTGATCTAAATAATTTAGTTAAACACTTTCTAGAAATCGAAAGTAATCTGAAGAAGGGTAGTTTGTGCGCGCCGGCATGTTTTTTTTTTCGCATCAACCAAAGATAGTAAGAGGAGACAAGATGAGTTGTCTGTTTTTATAGTATGCATGTTGAAGAGGGTGTGTCGTCTACGATCATTCACTTCCCTTCATTCACTTCCGGAAGTTTACCCGAAAGATGTGTGAACCTTTGACAGAATGCATTGTATTATGTCAACAAACATGGCGCCACACATAGCTGGCAAATAGCTCAGCATTAGCTCATTATAATCAGTACAACCTTCAAAAAAGTATTTTACACACATCATAGGTGTCCATTACAATCTATGCAATAATCGGAATGCATTATTTGTCACCAGTACTTGAAAATGTGAATAAAACTGTAAATACATTATGCTCCATACATACATGCATACATGCAGACTGTATGCACCTACAGTAGAAACGACAACAATATACAGAAAATAAGGAACTTAATTTGATTGGAACTCACATGTCCAAAGTTATTATTTGTAAGGAAAACAAAGAGGGCAATGCGAGCACCAGCCAGAAATTTTTCAAATTCGCCCAAGACTGCGCATATATCTGCATACTTGATGCAGACATTAGTGAAGTGCATGAGCTCTCCTCAAAGAGAGAAGTTTGTCAGGCTCAGTAAAGCCTCAAACATAAATTGTACGTAACACTGAAATGGGCTACTTCTATGTGAATTAATGAGGCGGAACACACCTCAATTCAAACTGTTACAAAATACAACTTAATTACAATAATTTTAAATTGACAACTTCAAATATAGCCTATAGATAATTAGCAGTCAGCTCGTGTCCTGTTGCGTAATAATCACATTTTGGAGTAGTGAGTGCATTCTGACATTGTGTGCATAAAACAACTCCTGCTGGGACGACCGTTAGAGATATTTGGAACTTGGCCTACCGTGTGGCGCAGTGGTCTAAGGCACTGCATCGCAGTGCTAGCTGTGCCACTAGAGATTCTGGGTTAGAGTCCAAGGCTCTGTTGCAGCCGGCTACGACCGGGGGACCCATGGAGCGGCGCACAATTGGCCCAGTGTCATTCGGGTAAGGGGGAGGCTTGGCTGGCAGGGATGTCCTTGTCCCATTGCTCACTAGTGACTCCTGTGCCGGGCACAGGGCACGCTGTCACGGTCACCAGGTGTAGGGTGTTTCAAGAAAGGGCATTGTGTCAAGAAGCATTGCGGCTTGGTTAGGTTGTGTTTTGGAGGACGCACGGCTCTCGACCTTCGCCTCTCCCGAGTCCGTACGGGAGTTGGAGCGATGAGACAAGACTGTAACTACCAATTGGATACCACTAAATTGGGGAGGGAAAAAAAAAGAAAAGAGATATTTGGAACTCGTGTATGAAAAGGTTAAATGGGATTCCATCGCATTTTCAACTCTACTGATGGTTTGCGTTATATACCGAATGTGCCCACTGGTATTGGAATGTGCGCTCAAGCCAACTGCTCACAGATGGAGTGCGGGTATAGCGTACATGATGAAATTATTATGGACAAAAGAGCGAGATTATAAAAATGTGTCAAAAGGCAGCCAAGCATCGATCATTAAGTCACCAGAATAACACCCTTTATTTATTGGAAAGAAGCATCAAGCTCATCACCTTGCACTTTCACCACCCTGTGAAGTTCATCATTTATTTAATCAGTAATCTAATAAATTGCATCAATTCCCTTGTCATAGTGGGAAGAGCACACGTCATCATGTGACTCAGTTTACTTCGATATAATGGTTATTATGTCAATGTTTTAGCACGAAAGCATTTCTACTGCCATTTCTCACATAATAAATTTTACACAGACGAAAAGATCCCACCATGTCTAGCGTATTTTGTTTTGTCAACATTTGGAAAGTTTACCGACAAATTTGCTGTTTCCATTAGGTCTGTTATGACATTTTGTATCCGACATGTGCTTTACTTGCATGAACAGGTTGTATGTGAACTTGGTTCAAGGTAAGGACTTGTTATACTTCGGTCCATGGAAGTTGAGGTGATTTAGCCTATAGGCCATCACCAGATAATCTACTCAGTGTATTGCTTAAATCGATGCTATGAACTACAGTACCAGTCAAAAGTTTGGACACACCTACTCATTCAAGGGTTTCTCTTTATTTGGACTATTTTGTACATTGTAGAATAATAGTGAAGTCTTTAAAACTATGAAATAACACATGGAATCATGTAGTAACCAAAAGAAGTGATAAACAAATCCAAATATATTTTAGATTCTTCAAATAGCCACCCTTGCCTTGATGACAGCTTTGCACACCCTTGGCATTATCTCAACCAGCTTCATGAGGAATGCTTTTCCAACAGTCTTGAAGGAGTTCCCACATATACTGAGCACTTGTTGGCTGCTTTCCCTTCACTCTGCTGTCCAACTCATCCCAAACCATCTCAATTGGGTTGAGGTCAAGTGATTGTGGAGGCCAGATAATCTGATGCAGGACTCCATCGCTCTCCTTGGTCAAATAGCCCTTACACAGCGTGGAGGTGTGTTTTGGGTCATTGTCCTGTTGAAAAACAAATGATAGTCCCACTCAGCGCAAACCAGATGGGATGGCATATCGCTGCAGAACGTTGTGGTAGCCATGCTGGTTAAGTGTGCCTTGAATTCTAAATAAATCACAGACACTGTCACCAGCAAAGCACATCACACCACCTCCTCCATGCTTCACGTTGGGAACCACACATACGGAGTTCATCCGTTCACCTACTCTGCGTCTCACAAAGACACAGCGGTTAGAACCAAAAATCTCACATTTGGACTCGTCAGACCAAAGGACAGATTTCCACAGGTCTAATGTCCATTACTCGTGTTTCTTGGCCCAAGCAAGTCTCTTCTTCTTATTGGTGTCCTTTTAGTAGTGGTTAATTTGCAGCAATTCAACCATGAAGGCCTGATTTATGCAGTCTCTGAACAGTTGATATTGAGATGTCTGTTACTTGAGCTCTGTGAAGCATTTATTTGGGCTGCAATCTGAGGTGCAGTTAACTCTAATGAACAGTTTCATCTTGGTGCTTGATGGTTTTTGCGACTGCACTTGAAGAAAATTTAAGTTCTTTAAATGTTCTGCAGTAACTGACCATGTCTTAAAGCAATGATGGATTGGCGTTTCTCTTTGCTTATTTGAGCTGTTCTTGCTATAGTATGGACTTGGTCTTTTACCAAATAGGGCTGTCTTCTGTATACCATCCCTACCTTGTCACAACACAACTGATTGGATCAAAGGAGAAGGAAGAAGGAAAGAAATTCCACAAATTAACTTTTAACAAGGCACACCATTCCAGGTGACTACCTCATGACTGGTTGAGAGACTGCCAATAGTGTGCAAGGCTGTCATCAAGGCAAAGGGTGGCTACTTTGAAGAGTAAAATATATTTTGATTTAACACTTTTTTTTGTTGGTTACTACATGATTCCACGTGTTATTTCATAGTTTTGATGTCTTCACTATTATTCTACAATGTAGAAAAAAGTAAAACTAAAGATAAAACCCTTCAATGAGTAAGTGTGTCCAAACTTTTGACTGGTATTGTATATGTTGAAACGTTGCCCTTTATTAGCTTAATCCGGTTTGTAAGTGCTTGGCTAGATCTAAAAAGTGCATCCCTGTGGGGCTCAGTAAAAGGAATGAAAACTGCCGCTTTACCACATTGTGCAATAGTACTGCAAGCCAGATGTTTACTCCAGCGCCATTGGCTTGTCATGGGGCAGTCATTTGTGATACAGACTGTAATTAGAGGTGCCTAACACACAGGCCCTTTCAGATGCCTTTCTTATAAACTTCTTTAACAATAATCATGTTGAAACTGTACAGAACGGTGCAGTGATACTGAATGTAGCCCATCGCTAATCACAGCAGCACCTCTGAGATGTTTCCTTTCTTGAGTTGAGTACACCTCGTACTGTGTCAGCCATTGCTAAGGTTTGGTGCGTTTGATGATAACTGGCTGCATTACCTGTGTGTGTGGCTGTCCCCTTCTCCTGTACTCAGTAACGGGACAGGTACTGCGCTGTGATGCCATCGTGGACATCATCAGTGAGATCCAGATAGTGTCCACCACCAAAGAGCTGCATCTGGAGGACTCACCACTGGAACTGAAGATCCACGCACTCGACTCTGAGGGTGAGGAGTATTCAAGGATACACTGTTATGCGTTATTGGACAGCTTGTAGCATTGGTTCTCTTTTGCTCAGAGATTTACATCATGGTACGCTGTCATCACAACACTTTACATTAAGTTGCTCTATACCTACCTATGTGTTAACAGTGTACTTACTCTAGTAACATTGTATCACCATTGTAGCAACAAAGTCCTGATATTCCACTTTTTACAATGTAATTGCTATGCAACATGTTAATGCAATGTTCTTAGTAGAGTAATTACAGCTTTACTACAGATAGAACAACTTAAAAGTGCTATCCGCTTCAGTATAATGCATAGAGAGATCCACAGTATTGTTGTGTGGACTAGCCAGTTTAATGACTTTTCCAGTAGTGATGATTGTGATCCCCCGTGGCAGGCCTTCCCTGTCCTCAGGCAGTGGTTAAATGTCTCTTTGTTCTGTCTCACTGGTTCCATTTGGGCCAGGCACAGACAAACTCTGTTAAATGAGCTGGAGCCACAACCTGATTCCGTTTGATGGCGGCCCCTAAGGCGCGCTGCATTTTGTTGTTTGTTTTAGCCTTTATGTGTACTACTCTCAGATCAATCAAATGGAATAGCTGAAATACCGTGTTGAAAGAGGACTATTGGTGTTTGGGCTTATAGGACTGCAACCTTTAGGGACTAGTCAAAGTGGTGTGCTGTATTTGCCATCTTGTCCACAGGGATTTAAGTCCTTTCAACACAAATTCACAGGACAATGTTTTGCCTGTAGCAGTGTAATATATATTTTAAAGTTGAAACTTAAATTGCACAATGTACGTTAAATCTAATCCCAAGCAATGGGTACATGTATTTGGCCACGTTTCTCACCCCCAAATTGTCGATTGTGCAGGAAACACCTTCAGCACTCTAGTAAGCCTGGTGTTTGACTGGACCATAGTGAAAGATGCAGACATGGATGGATTCCTTGACTCCTACAACTCATTAAGGTGCGTTTCCATGCACTCAATCATGGAGAAACAACCTGCCTGTGAGAGTGAATGTAAAGTAGATGGTTAACAACATCATTATAACAACTGGTTTAAGGATGGCAATTGAATGCAAATTCAATCTTACCTGTGACTTATCAGGTTATTTAAACACATTCGGTTATGATTTGCCTTGTGCCAGAATTGACCTCAAAACCTGAGGCCTATCCTATACTGAAGTAATCTTATCACAAGTCTAATATATTATCCTCTGTATGTAGAGATTAATTGTAAGATGTCCATTTGTCGCTGTCGATAATAGGCATGTAATGTGTTTTCCAATCCCTTTCCCTCCCTCAAGGGTTCTTAAATTCTCTGAGTCTACGTACACCCCCCCTGGTTACATCTCTGAGATGGAGAGAGTGGGGAAACAGGGAGATATCATCTTGGTGTCAGGACTGAAAACGGGCCACGCTAAGCTCAAGGCCAAAATCCAAGAATCTCTCTATAAGGTTTAAACATTTCCTGAATTTCTTACCTTGTTTTTGAAGTAGACTGTATCATACTGTATAGTTAATAATTAAATACTGGCTCAAGGACCTCAAATCAGAAGTATTTTTTTGTAGAAGTGAGGGAAGCGAACATCAGAGGGGTATAAAAACTTGAGCTTAGTTGAAGTAGTTTCCTACCATCGTCTCGGCTCGTGGCAGGCAGCAGCCCTCCAGGGGAATTGACGGCTATAAATAACAATCTGACTTGCGTAACAGTGATGTCTCCTCTCCAGTCTTATCTGTGATGTCACAGCTAGTAGAGCCTGTCTAACCCGTCTGAAATGAGACTCCACAGTCATAGGGTAGGCGTAATATTCGATTACAGTACCACTGAAGGGTGTATTTACAACAGTCAATTATATACCAAAAATGTGAATTAGTTTTGTACGTGATGATATGAAATATGATTACAAAGTTGACACAATTAGATTAATGACATGCCTTGGAGTGTTGGGAGCTATTGTTAGCGTGTGAATCATACTGTAACCGATTTGGTCTGGTTTCTCGGCATGTCTAACGGCATGTGTAGTTTGCTGTGCCGTAACTATGGTATCTACCCTTCACACAGGATGTGGGTGCAGCAGAGGTGAAACTGCTGATTCTGGAGAACATCCTACTGAGCCCTGCACATGATGTCTACCTGCTGGTGGGCACATCCATCCAATACAAGGTCCAGAAGATCAGACAGGGAAAGATCACAGGTAGGTCTGAATTTGAATCAAGTAAATGAACAATAAATGACGTATTGAATCACATGTGCCAAGAATGGTTAGATGGTATTCATATCACAGCTCAGGGTGGCTTGTTACAAGTTCATGAATTAAAGGTTTATGAAATCACCCAGGTTAGTTCTGTTGTGTTCCAGAGTTATCCATGCCCTGTGACCAGTATGAGCTGCACCTCCAGAACAGTGTGGCTGGGCCTGATGGAAACCAAGAGCTGGCCGTGGCTAGTCTGGACCAGAGCACCTCCACTGTCAATGGCCTGCACCTGGGACATATCAACGTGGTGCTGGATCATAAGAGTATCCTTTAAGACATGTCACACTTTACATGATATTGATTAGTTTTGGACTCTTCTACTGCGCTATGACATTATTTGGGAACTATGCAACAACATTTAGGCCTGTGGCAGTCATGAAATTTTGTCAGCTGGTGATTGTCATACAAATAACTGCCTGTCTCACGATAATTGCTCATTAACATAAACACGTTTAGCGTCTCCGGCTTCCACGCATAGCCTACAAGCCACTGATGTGAACCTTTGGAACATCTACATTTTAAAAATTCTAATAAATTCATTTAATATAGACTACACCATCGGAATAAATCCATTATTTATTTTAGGCATGTCTGAAGAAACATGATATGAAGAAAATGTAGCCTATTTCAGAAGAACAGAATAGCATATTCTGAGTCATCCTTATGTTGGGTCCTGATCTGGCTATGCCATATGGCTGTGGGCTACACTAGTTAATTTAGCAGACAATATTTGCTTAATTCCAGTGGCATTTTATTTTATTTTATAGTAGGAACAATATAATTGAACATGAATAAAATATTCCCCTAATGATTTCTGATGGAGTGTGCACATGAGGCTATTCTGTGTTGAGCGGTTAACAAAGAAACAGGTACTCCTATATATTTAATTTAGAGTTATTAATGCAACTTTAGTTGAGATACAAACGTTAGGCTATATGTTTTGATTTCTAATACATTCTAAGGTTGCATGATATGACTGATGCTGATTTGAAAAAAGTTGCATGAAAGACGAGTACTTCATTTTTTTAATATGCCAGGTAAGCTACACTGGTTGTAAAGCGGATGAATGTGCTTAATTTTAAGAATAGAGTAATAAATATAGCAGCATGAGAAAGCTGGCATTTTAATGAGGGAAATAAGTATTTGACCCCTCTGCAAAACATGACTTAGTACTTGGTGGCAAAACCCTTGTTGGCAATCACAGAGGTCAGATGTTTCTTGTAGTTGGCCACCAGGTTTGCACACATCCCAGGAGGGATTTTTGTCCCACTCTTTGCAGATCTTCTCCAAGTCATTAAGGTTTCGAGGCTGACGTTTGGCAACTCAAACCTTCAGCTCCCTCCACAGATTTCTATGGGATTAAGGTCTGGAGACTGGCTAGGCCACTCCAGGACCTTATTGTGCTTCTTGAGCCACTCCTTTGTTGCCTTGGCCGTGTGTTTTGGGTCATTGTCATGCTGGAATACCCATCCACGACCCATTTGTAATGCCCTGGTTGTGGGAAGGAGGTTCTCACCCAAGATTTGACGGTACATGACCCCGTCCATCGTCCCTTTGATGCGGTGAAGTTGTCCTGTCCCCTTATCAGAAAAACACCCCAAAGCATAATGTTTCCTCCTCCATGTTTGACGGTGGGGATGGTGTTCTTGGGGTCATAGGCAGCATTCCTCCTCCTCCAAACACGGCGAGTTGAGTTGATGCCAAAGAGCTCCATTTTGGTCTCATCTGACCACAACACTTTCACCCAGTTGTCCTCTGAATCATTCAGATGTTCATTGGCAAACTTCAGACGGGCATATATATGTGCTTTCTTGAGCAGGGGGACCTTGCGGGCGCTGCAGGATTTCAGTCCTTCACGGCGTAGTGTGTTACCAATTGTTTTCTTGGTGACTATGGTCCCAGCTGCCTTGATCATTGTCAAGATCCTCCCGTGTAGTTCTGGGCTGATTCCTCACCGTTCTCATGATCATTGCAACTCCATGAGGTGAGATCTTGCATGGAGCCCCAGGCCAAGGGAGATTGACAGTTCTTTTGTGTTTCTTCCATTTGCGAATAATCGCACCAACTGTTGTCACCTTCTCACCAACCTGCTTGGCGATGGTCATGTAGCCCATTCCAGCCTTGTGTAGGTCTACAATCTTGTCCCTGACATCCTTGGGGAGCTCTTTGGTCTTGGCCATGGTGGAGAGTTTGGAATTTGATTGATTTCTTCTGTGGACAGGTGTCTTTTATACAGGTAACAAGCTGAGATCAGTTGCACTCCCTTTAAGAGTGTGCTCCTAATCTCAGCTCGTTACCTGTATAAAAGACACCTTGGAGCCAGAAATCTTTCTGATTGAGAGGGGGTCAAATACTTATTTCCCTCATTAAAATGCAAATCAATTTATAACATTTTTGACATGCGTTTTTCTGGATTTTTGTTGTTGTTCTGTCTCTCGCTGTTCAAATAAACCTACCATTAAAATTATAGACTGAACATTTCTTTGTCAGTGTGCAAATGTACAAAATCAGCAGGGGATAAAATACTTTTTCCCTCACTGTAGGCCTATGGGCTCGGCTACATGATGCATGGGACTGATTTGGAAAAAGTGACAAAGTATCTTAGACTGCACACGCTGGCCGTCATTCACAAGTGATATTGTCATCCATCAGACTGTTCTCAATGTAATCTTGTCTTTATATTTACCGAATAATATATGTGTGATATTAGTTTTGATTTAGAATGTGCCATTATCATACATGCACCTGTCGTATGCACTAGCATTTGCATTGATGTCAGAGTGATTAGAGGGACAATAAAGGGCTCAGTACTGACCATTAGCAAGTTTGGTAGGCTACCAATGACCATAAGTGGCATCAGAGCATAGTTTTGGAGAAGCCTAGTTAATGTGACTCAACGGTGATGTGGAATTTGGCTGCGGTCATGACTCGTGACTGCCGGTGTGTCGGTAGTACGGTCACCGTAACAGCCCTAATCATGTCACAACACTTGTTACATCAACAGGGTTGCGTAATTGTTAATGTTTGCAATGGTGTGTAACATGAATGGTGTAGTTTGTAGGAAGGGAGTATTGATGAAGTTGAGTGTTCCATTCTATCTTATAAACTGTATGGTTTGAGCCCTGAATGCTGATTTGGCTGACAGCCATGGTATATCAGACCGTATACCACAGGTATGACAAAACATGTATTTTTACTGTTCTAATTACTTTGGTAACCAGTTTATAATAGCAATAAGGGACCTCAGGGGTTTGTGGTATATTGGCAATATAACACACCTAAGGGCTGTATCCAGGCACTGTTCATAGGCAATACACGTTGCGTCTCGCCTTTGAACAGCCCATAGCCGTGATGTATGTATACCACACCCCCTTGGGCCTAAATATATCCTCCTCAGTGGATTGCAGTGCTCCATCTGTATATATAGAGGAGGTGAGTGCCTAGTGGAGCAGAGACGGGCAGTAATTTAACAGGACTTGACAGACTGACTAGCTAAAGCTCTACTTAAGACCCTACCCCAGCGAGTTGTATTGTGCACTTGACAAACACGAGACATGAACCGTGTTGTCAGTATAACTAAAACGGTCCCAGAATGCCACTCTTTGTGTACCTAATGTTATTGTCCTTAATAACAATTGCTCAGGCCTTCGCATGCAAGGGGTGTCTCGTCTGCCCAACGGGACTCTGTATGTGGTGGAACCAGGATACTTGGGTATGTTTGCATGCTTTCATCCTTGTGTATTAGCGATTTCAATTTTAAAGTGAACCGTTCCAGTTCAAATTTGAACTCGTGTTGTCTTTCTCTCCCAGGATTTAAGATTAATCCTGGAGAGAGCTGGGTCCTGGAAACAGGACGAGTGTATAATATCCTCATCGAAGTGTTTGACAAGTCAAGCAATAGGATTTACTTATCTGATGTAAGTAAGCTCTGCCTAAGTTGTCTTAATTCTATACCGTCATTGATTGACCGGTTTGTTAAATCTGTAACACTGTCACTCTCCATACTCTTCTCACTCTTATAAAATGGAAAACTTAATTTATTGTCAGTATAATTTTGCATCTTCCTCTTGATGTTTAATCAACTGCAGACTGAAATACAGCTGGGAGACATAAAAATACTGGAAAGGAAGATTTAGGACATTTTTGTCCTGCATCATTTGTCCTGCATCATTTGTCCTCTTTTGATGGTTGTTTTTTTCCACACTTTAAACAGTTCTTGTCTGTCTTATTTCCTTCTGTATTTTTAAGTGCTACTCTCTTGATTGTTTCTGTCTGCAGAACATTCGGATCGAAGCTGCCTTCCCAGAGGAGTACTTTGAGATTCTGGAGTCCTCCCTGAATGGGTCCTACCACCGTGTCAAGGCTTTGAAAAACGGGCTAACACTAATTGAAGCTGTGCTCAAATCTGTGGTGGATCAAGTGAGTTTTGTCATAACCTTGAATTAGTTTCTTTGCAGATATTTTGAGTTATCTTTAATAATTTATATCCAACTGTGAGAGATCATTATCATTAGTTAAAAATTGCTTGGTTATGTCTTAACAAGGTTGTTGTTTTTCTGTTCTAGAATGGAAGAGTCCATGAGCTGGCCAACACAGTCCATAATGAACAGGATGTAGAAATCTACAATCCCATAGTCCTCAGTCCCAGTATCCTCACGTTTCCATGGCAGCCTAAGGTTGGAGCCTACCAGTACACAATACAGGTATTTGTCCATTTTTAATACAAGCCCGTCTAGAATCATTCAGTATATGTTCACTGATACCCTTACTTTTTGGAACCCATGTTGCTGAAGAATCTCTCAAATCAGCCACTAGACTTGCATCAAGTTGTGTGTTTATGAATATATTTAGTAGGGCTGACCCCATTTAGTCGACTGGTCTATTTGTTGGTCGACTGAGATTTCTTTAGTCAAGCAGTAGCAAAAAAGTATAATAATTGAATGGTGTACCTGTCTGATTCGCGGCAGTCTGAGTGGACTAATCCATTGTGGAGGCCGTGGGGATGGCACAGTCCATCACTAAGACGTGCTACTAAAATTGTATATGGTTATATTACGTAAGAACAATGGTACAACATTAATTATATCGTTTTTTTTAACAAATGCGCTTTCTTCTGTTTTGGATAGCGGTTGCTGTCTGCGGCTCTGAAACATCAGTGCTCTATTGAATTGGCGTCTTTTGCTAGACCCTGTTGCTCTGTGCATAATAGCACATTTAACCAGCATATTGGTGTTGAGAACAATGTGGCCGAGGCAGCAGCGGCGTTAGGAGATGAGAAAACATCACTTGCCTTATGTCACGGTTGTGTGGCGAGACGGACCAAGGCGCAGCATGTTCTGAGTTCCACATAATTTATTACTGAAACTTACCAACAACAAAAAGAAACAAACAACGAACCGTGACGACAGAGGTGCTACATGCACTAACTCAAAACAAGATTCCACAACACAGTGGGGAAATGGCTGCTTAAATATGATCCCCAATCAGAGACAACGATAAACAGCTGCCTCTGATTGGGAACCATACCAGGCCAACATAGAAATAAACACACTAGATCACCCACCCTAGTCACACGCCGACCTAACCAAAATAGAGAATAAAAAAGCTCTCTATGGTCAGGGCGTGACAGTACACCCCCCCCCCCCAAAGGTGCTCAATAGGGGAGGGTCCGGGTGGGTGTCTAGCGTCAGTGGCGGCTCCGGTGCGGGGCGAAGTACCCACTCCGCTCGCAGATCCGCCAACATCGGTGGCGGCTTTGGTGCGGGACTTTGCCCCCGCCCAAACCACGGGTCCGGCCATGGAGCTGGGTAGGACGCTGTACCCGGACTGGGCACCGCCGCAGAGGAAGGCTCTGGCCAAGGAGCTGGGTTGGCCGCCGTGCCTGAACTGGGCACCGCCGCAGAGGAATGCTCCGGACTTGGAGCTGGACTGGACACCGTGCCTGGACTGGGCATCGGCGCAGAGGAAGGCTCTGGCCTTGGAGCTAGACTGGACGCCGTGTTTGGACTGGGCATCGGCGCAGGGGAAGGCTCCTGCCATGGAGCAGGACTGGACGCCGTGCCTGGACTGGACATTGGCGCAGAGGAAGGCTCCTGCCATGGAGCGGGACTGGACGCCTTACCTGGAAGCTCCGGACCGTTGACCCCCGCTGGGGGCTCCGGACCGTTGACCCCCGCTGGGGGCTCCGGACCGTTGACCCCCGCTGGGGGCTCCGGACCGTTGACCCCCGCTGGGGGCTCCGGACCGTTGACCCCTGCTGGGGGCTCCGGACCGTTGAGTGCGAGGAGCAGGCACAGGACGTACCGGACTGGGAAGGCGCACTGGAGGCCTGATGCGTGGGGCCGGTACAGGTTGCACCGGACTGGTGACATGCTCTTCAGGGCGAGTGCGGGGAGCAGGCACAGGACGTGCGGGGAGCAGGCACAGGACGTGCGTAGAGCCGGCACAAATTGTCCCGGACAGATGACACACGGCGAGTACGGGGAGCTGGCACAGAACGTACTGGGCTGTGGAGGTGCACTGGAGACCTGGTGCGTAGAACCGGCACAAATTGTACCGGAACGGTGACACACACCTCAGGGCGAGTGTGTGGAGGAGACAGGACGTACCGGACTGTGGTGGCACACTGGAGGCCAGATCCGTGAAACCAGTGCAGATGACACCGGACTGGTGTCCTGCTCCTCAGCACACCCACGCTGCAGCACTCTCATCGCCACCACCTCTCTCTGGAATCTTTCATCGAGTTCCTCCTTTGACTCCCTGACGGTCTCTGACTCATTCCTCGGCTCCGCCGACTACACCGTGTGCCCCCCCCCTCAAAAGCTTTTTCGGGCTGTCTTTTGGGCTGTCTTTGTGGCTGCGAACCCCGGCATCGTCGCTGTCCTCCCTTCTCTCCTTGCGTCTGCTTCAACGGCAGGCTTTTGTATCTTGCCAAGATTTCTTCCGAAGTCCAGGATATTCTCTCCTCGATCTCGTAAGTCCAGGAGGCCATCTCTTCCTGGGCACGCTGCTTGGTCCTGTTGTGGTGGGATCTTCTGTCATGGTTGTGTGGAGAGACGGACCAAGGCGCAGCGTGTTCTGAGTTCCACATAATTTATTACCTAAACTTACCAACAACAAAAAGAAACAAACAACGAACCGTGACAACAGAGGTGCTACATGCACTAACTCAAAACAAGATCCCACAAAACACAGTGGGGAAATGGCTGCCTAAACATGATCCCCAATCAGAGACAACGATAAACGGCTGCCTCTGGGAACCAAACCAGGCCAACATAGAAATAAACACACTAGATCACCCACCCTAGTCACACGCCAACCTAACCAAAATAGAGAATAAAAAGGCTCTCTATGGTCAGGGCGTGACACCTTATTTGTCTAAGAAAAGTGAGGAGAGAGTAAACATCAATCATTCAATATCCTAACTGGCTTTATAGAGCATCCATATATGTATGCAGAAGTAAGACAGATCCTGCTTCTGTTTGAGTGTTTAAGATCTACTGATTCCGTGAGCACCAAACCTAACCAACCACAACATGTCGGATAAACAATTTCACATTCATCTGTTTTTAATATTTGCTATGCTGTAATAAAGGCTTTATACTTTTTTTTCGTTAGAACAGCCTCTCTGGTATTTATTTATTTTGTTTACATTGTTCCAAATTGTCAGAAATTGTATTTCTAATAATAACCCTCCTTTTTCTTGATCTCATTGTTAATAATAATAAGTAATGTTATCATTAGTAAGCTTTGCATAGCAGCCTTGTATAACCACCCTAGACTTGTAGGCCAAAGAGCACATCCTGTTTAGTCTTAATACCGTAACTTAGTTAAGCCTATATTTCAATACTTATAAACAGTACCTGTCAAAAGTTTGGACACCTACTCATTCGTTTTTTAAAAAAATGTTTTACTATTTTCTACATTGTAGAATAATAGTGAAGACATCGAAATTATGAAATAACACATATGGAATCATGTAGTAACCAAAAAAGTGTTAAACAAATCTAAATATATTAGAGATTCTTAAAAGTAGCCACCCTTTGCCTTGATGACAGCGTTGCATACTCTTGGCATTCTCTTAACCAGCTTCATGAGGTAGTCACCTGGAATGCATTTCAGTTAACAGGTGTGCCTTAAGTTTAATTTATGGAATTTCTTTCCTTCTTGCATTTGAGCCAGTCAGTTGTGTTGTGAGAAGGTATGGGTGGTATACATAAGATAGCCCCATTTGGTAAAAGACCAAGTCCATATTATGGCAAGAACAGTTCAAATAAGCAAAGAGAAATGACAGTCCATTACTTTAAGACATGAAGGTCAGTCAATCTGGAACATTTCAAGAACTTTGAAAGTTTCTTCAAGTGCAGTTGCAAAAACCATCAAGTGCTATGATGAAACTGGCTCTCATGAGGACCGCCACAGGAAAGGAAGACCCAGCGTTACCTCTGCAGAGGAGAAGTTCATTAGAGATACCAGCCTCAGAAATTTCAGCGCAAATAAATGCTTCACAGAGTACAAGTGTCAGACACGTCTCAACATCAATTGTTCAGAGGAGACTGCGTGAATCAGGCCTTCATGGTTGAATTGCTGCAAAGAAACCACTACTGAAGGACAACAATAATAAGAAGAGACTTGCTTGGGCCGAGAAACACGAGCAATGGACATTAGACCGGTGGAAATCTGTCCTTTGGTCTGGAGTTCAAATTTGAGATATTTGGTTCTAACTGCCGTGCCTTTGTGAGACACAGAGTAGGTGAATGGATGATCTCTGCATGTGTGGTTCCCACCGTGAAGCATGGAGGTTGCGGTGTCGGGGTGCTTTGCTGGTGACACTGTCTGTGACTTATTTAGAATTTTAAGTCACACTTAACCAGCATGGCTTCCACAGCATTCTGCAGCAATACGCCATCCCATCTGGTTTGCGCTTAGTGGGACTATCATTTTTTTTTTACAGGCCAGTGACCCAACACACCTCCAAGCTGTGTAAGGCCTATTTGATCAAGAAGGAGAGTGATGGAATTCTGCATCAGATGACCTGGCCTCCACAATCACTTGACTTCAACCCAATTTACAATAGTTTGGGATGAGTTGAGCTGCAGAGTGAAGGAAAAACAGCCAACAAGTGCTCAGCATATGTGGGAACACCTTCAAGACTGTTGGAAACACATTCCAGGTGAAGCTGTTTGAAAGAATGCCAAGAGTATGCAAAGCTCTCAAGGCAAAGGGTGGCTAATTTGAAGAATATAAAGTATATTTTGATTGAACACTTTTTTGGTTACTACATGATTCCATGTGTGTTATTTCATAGTATTGATGTCTTCACTATTATTCTACAATGTAGAAAATAGTAAAAATATAAACCCTTGAATGAGTAGCTGTGTCAACTTGGAAATTGCATTCACGAATGAATGACTGTTTTTAGTCTTTGCTGTAATTAAGGCTTTACAAAAAAAAATAACATTACAACATACTCTCTGGTACGCTTATAATTCATTTGGTATTGTTTACATTGTTCCAAACGGTCAGAAAAATCATATTGTAATCTGACAGCACACATAATATGCAAGCAGCGCATGCTCCTTACATTCTTTTTCTTGATCTCTAGTTTTATCCACAACTAGTCAAATGTTTTCCAAACATCTGACTTCTCCTTTACCTCGAGCAACCAGTAACATTCTCCTATTGGTCACGTGCATGTGATGCATACATGCATCACGTAAAGAGAGCAAGGGTTGAGGGAATAGGGAATGTTTTTCCAATACGAGGGATTTCAGTAACAGAACTTCAGTCAGAAATGGCTGTAATTGCAGTGCGTTCGGAAAGTATTCAGAACCATTGACTTTTTCCAGATTTTGTTACGTTACAGCCTTATTCTAAAATGTATTGTTTTTTCCCCTCATCTACACACAATACCCCATAATGACAAAGCAAAAACAGGTTTTTAGAAATAAAATAACGGAAATGTCACATTTACGTAAGTATTCAGACCCTTTTACTCAGTACTTTGTTGAAGGACCTTTGGCAGCAATTACAGCCTCGAGTCTTCTTGGGTATGACGCTACAAACTTGGCACACTTGTATTTCCGGAGTTTCTCCCATCCTCTCAAGCTCTGTCAGGTTAGATGGGGAGTGTCGCTTCATAGCTATTTTCAAGTTTCTCCAGAGATGTTCCAGTCTGGGCTCTGGCTGGGCCACTCAAGGACATTCGGAGACTGGTGTCCTTCTGGAAGGTTCTCTCATCTCGACAGAGGAACTCTGGAACTCTGTCAGAGTGACCATCGGGTTCTTGGTCACCTTTCTGACCAAGGCTCTTCTCCCCCGATTGCTCAGTTTGGCCTGGCGGCCAGATCTAGGAAGAGTCTTGGTGATTCCAAGCTACTTCCATTTAAGAATGATGGAGACCACTGTGTTCTTGGGGATCTTCAATGCTGCATAAATGTTTTGGTACCCTTGGTTTTCCCCCTGACATGCACTGTCAACTTTGGGACCAAAATAGACAGGTATGTGCCTTTACAAATCATGTCCAATCAATTGAATTTACCACAGGTGGACTTCAATCAAGTTGTATAAACATCTCAGGGATGATCATTGGAAAAACCTGTTCGCTTTGTCATTATGGGGTATTGTATGTAGATTTTAGCTTAAGACAGTAACGTAACAAAATGTGGAGAAAGGGTCTGAATACTTTACGAATGCACTGTATGCTACTGTCAACTTGTAAAACTGGCCAAGTATGTACTGTATAGGTGTAGTGGAGATAGAGGCCACAAAGAGTGAGAGGAGTGTCCATTATGCATCAACAGATTACTTATGTTGCTTGTGTAGCTCTGAAATGTGGTCTTGATGGCTCAGTTGGTTGAAAAATACTGGGAACACCAAACTGCTGTGTGAGTGGCTACATGAATTCATTTGCAATGCAACCATAATAGAATGATCATAGGAGACACAAAGCTATGTGAAGCTGAGTATGATCCTATTAAAAAAATTAACTCTTCCCTTCAATTTCTAGCACGACCTCCTAAGAACAATTTGATACAAAGCCATACTGAGCAGCACAGCAGGTCAATTTGATAATAATAAACATTTCTAAAATCCTGTTTTCGCTTTGTCATTATGGGGTATTGTGTGTAGATTGACGACATTTTTTTTATTTAATCCATTTTAGAGTAAGTCTAACGTAATAAAGTGTGAAAAGGGACGGAGTGTAAATACTTTCCTAATGCACTGTATGTTGCAGTTTCAGCGACATGGATGATAAACTGCGCAGCAAGTCTGAGCACAGTCAAATCAATTGCGGTCGGACTCCCTCTAGTAATTTGTGTGTCTTAATTATTTCATCAAACCGTGCACTTCAAGCAGCCGACAAGGTCCGTGCATATAGTTGAGTTGATTAAAACACACAGGATATGTCTATACATTATTAATTGAAATAAAAAAAATCAACCATACGACTGTTTGAAAGAACAGACAACTTGGTCGACCTATTTTATTTTTTATTTTTTTTGGGGGGGGGGGGGGACAGAGCTAATATTTAGACATTGCTTTTCTGAATCCTCTTTCATTACTTCTTATTACTACCTTCTAATTTGTATAAGGCCAGACGCTGGCTTAAAATGACAGAAGTTGAAGTGTCTCTTGATGTTGTGTATTTACCCATGTTTCATTGTGTACCAGGCAGCAGGAGGCAGTGGGAATTTCAGCTGGTCCTCCTCTAACCTAGCCGTTGCCACAGTGACAGTCAAAGGAGTGATGACGACCGTCAGTGACATCGGCGTCAGTGTGGTGTACGCCCATGATGTACGCAACCCAATGCACTATGGCGCGATGAAGGTGAGACCGTGTGTGTGTTTACAGAATAACCTCATTACATAGGCTTAGGGAATGTGATTTTGGGAAGGAGGTCATCTTAATGGGAGATTTTAATATTAATTATGAAGACAAGTCTTGTAGGAAAACCCTCAAACGGATCACTAATACCTTTGACCTTACACAGCTCGTTAAAGGGCCAACCAGGGTGACTTGTTGCTCTAAAACACAGATTGATTTGGTGTTCAGTAATAAACCAGAGAGAGTGACTAAATCATTCAATATGGTTACTGGGCTATCTGATCATAATTTAACACTTATAGCCAGAAAGTTGTCTAAGAGCAGGTTTAAGCTCTCTACTGTTAGAAAGCCGGATCAACTAAGAATACCTAAGAGTGAATTAAACTATTTTGAAAACGCAATTAATGGAATTAACTGGAATGATCTCTTGTCCTATACAGACGTGGAAGCTGATAGAAAAACCTCACTATCCACAATCCAGGCTACAATAAATGGTTTCCTAAAGAAAATCAAATCCAAACCTGGCCAAAAGAACACTCTTCCTTGGCTAAATGGAGAAATTTGGAAATTGATGAAAGAACGAGATTATGCTCTAAAAACAGCCCTAAAATTCAAATTAGAGCATGACAGACGTAGGTTTACCATGTTGAGAAATAAGGTGACGAAAGAAATCAGACAGGCCAAGGCAAACTTTTTTATTAACATAATTGGTGAGGCAAAGGGAAATTCTAAATTGATCTGGGAGAATCTAAAAAAGATAACAGGGAAAGACCATAGTAATAATGCAAAAAGACTAGAAATCATGGTGAATAACAATCTAACACAGGATGCAGTCGAAATGGCAATAGCCTTCAATTCGTACTTTATTGACTCTCTCAAGGTACTGACACAGAACCCCTCCACTGGTTTCTTGGGCTCAGTGCTAGTGAATGACGCTCAACCTAAGGGAGATTTCTGAGTCAAAGGTGAACAAGGTGATTAGCTCACTAAAGAACTCTAAATCCAAAGATGTGTTTGGGCAGGACTCTACCTTTCTTAAAAACTACAGAGTCACTCATTGGCCCCATTACTAAGGTCACCAACACATCTATTGGTCTGGGGGTGTTTCCAAGGGTATGGAAGTCAGCCATAATAACGGCCATCTTTAAATCGGGCGACCCTGCTGACGTGAGTAACTACAGGCCCATTAGTATACTACCTGTAGTGTCGAAGGTTGTTGAAAAGTGTGTAGCAGAACAACTGATTTCCCACCTCAACAACAGCCCCTTCACATTACACTCCATGCAGTTTGGCTTCAGAGCGAATCACTCCACAGAAACGGCTTTCTTCTGGAAAATGTGAAGTCCAAGATGGACAAAGGGGGCGTTGTTGGGGCTGTGTTTCTGGACCTAAGGAAGGCTTTCGATACTGTTAACCATGAGATTCTCATCACAAAATTGTCCAAGTTCAACTTTTCCCCCGATGCTTTGAGATGGATGAAATCATACCTTGAAGGCAGAACTCAGTGTGTCAGAGTGAGCAATGAGCTGTCGCCCACTCTTAGCTATGATGTGGGCGTGCCCCAAGGGTCAATACTGGGGCCCCTCCTTTTCAGCCTGTACATTAATGATCTGCCTTCTGTCTGCACTGGGTCTGAAGTTCAAATGTATGCAGATGACACAGTGATATATGTGCATGCAAAGAACAAACAACAAGCTGCACAAGAACTCACTACTGTAATGGTCCAGGTTACAAAGTGGCTCAGTGACTCGTGTTTGCATCTCAATGTGAAAAAAACTGTTTGCATGTTCTTCACAAAGAGGGCAACAGATGCTACTGAGCCAGATGTCTGTGTCAGGGGAGAAGCTCCAGGTGGTATCTGATTTTAAGTACCTTGGCATCATACTTGATTCCAACCTCTCTTTTAAAAAGCATGTGAAAAAGGTCATTCAAATAACCAAATTCAACCTAGCTAATTTCCGATTTATACGAAATTGTTTGACCACAGAGGTAGCAAGACTGTACTTCAAATCGATGATACTCCCCCACTTAACATACTGCTTGACTAGTTGGGCCCAAGCTTGCTATACAACATTAAAACCTATTCAGTCTGTCTTCAAACAGGCTCTCAAAGTGCTCGATAGGAAGCCCAATAGCCATCATCACTGTTACATCCTCAGAAATCATGAGCTCCTGAGTTGGGAAAGTCTTGTGCAATACACCGACGCATGTCTTGTATTCAAGATCCTAAATGGCCTAGCTCCCCCTCCACTCAGTATTTTTGTTAAACAGAAAACCCAAACATATGGCAGCAGATCCACAAGGTCTGCCATGAGAGGTGACTGTATAGTTCCCTTAAGGAAAAGCACCTTTAATAAATCCGCTTTCTCTGTGAGAGCGTCCCATGTCTGGAATACACTGCCATCAGACACACATAACTGCAACACATATCACACTTTCACAAAATGCATGAAGACATGGCTAAAGGTCAATCAGATTTGTGAACAATCCCTAGCTGTGTATTGCCGCTTTCCATGTTGTCTGTAGCTTGTGAGGTGTGAAAACACTTTGTTGTTTTTATGGATTTTGTCTTGTTGCTTTTTGTTCTGTTGCTCTGTCTGTATGCTACATCTTGCTTGTCCTATGTTACTCTGCGTGTGCTCACTGTTCAATGATTGTCTATATTGTAATTGTTTTTAATAACCTGCCCAGGGACTGCGGTTGAAAATTAGCCGGCTGGCTAAAACCGGCACTTTTACTGAAACGTTGATTAATGTGCACTGTCCCTGTAAAAATAAAATAAATAAACAAACATATCTTACGTCTTTTTGAACTGATATTAAAACTGTACTGGTTAGTATATAATGTTTGGAAGAACGTTACGTCAATTAAAATAGTTAAACAAGTCCATTGAAACATTTTACAAGAACTGTTACCATTGTCTGGACTTCAGCTGACATGTCTCACTGTCCTTCTATCCCCTACCCCCAGGTGTATGTGGTAGAGCCCGTGGGGATGGACTTCTCTCCCTGCCCGGTGGAGGCCCGTGTGGGGCTGGTGCTGGAGCTGCCCCTCCGGATCTTTGGCTTGCTAGGGGAGGGGGGAAAGTGGGGAGTGGAGCAGCGGGTGATGCTGAGCGACTGCAGTCACTTTGACCTGCAGGTGGAGGAGGAGACCCAGGGAGTGTTCCAGCTGCTGGAGGGTGAGGCATTCCCCCATACTCTGCGCATAAAAACCTGCAGTTAAAACCCTGACAATACTTTACCTAGCTTGGGGGCAGAGCCTTCAAAAAGACCCTCTGTAGTGTTCAACTTTTATGTCCTCAGATTGGCAATACGGTTTTAATTTCCCTTGATCCACAGAGGAGCATAAGATCCACCACTTACATTTGATTACTAGCCTTGGATTTGAAGCATCTTATTGTCTGTTGTGTGTCTGTGTTGAGTAAGATGTGTATGAAAACAGGTAGACTTTGTTGTCCTCTAGGGCCGGATTGCAGCCGTATGTCTCTGTCTGTCTCTCTCCCTCCCTACAGGTGTTAGACTTCAGTGCAGGTTTTGACATTATTGATTATAGCCTACTGCTGGAAAAACGTATGTCTTATGGCTTTACACCCCTTGCTATAATGTGGATAAAGAGTTATTTGTCTAACAGAACACAGATGGTGTTCTTTAATGGAAGCCTATCAAATATAATTCAGTTAGAATCAGAAATTCCCCAGGGTAGATGTTTAGGCCCCTTGTAAATATTTCTAAAACTAAAAGTATTGTATTAGGAAAAAAACACTCACTAAACCCTAAATCTCAACTAAATATTGTAATAAATAATGTGGGAATTGAGCAAGTTGAGATGAATAAACTGAGTAACACTAGATTGTAAACTGTGATGGTCAAAACATATTGATGCAATAGTAGCTAAAATGGGAAGAAGTCTGTCTATAATAAAGTGATGCTCTGCCTGCTTAAGAGCACTATCAACAAGGCAGGTCCTACAGGCCCTAGTTTTGTTGCACCTTGACTACTGTTCAGTTGTGGTCAGGTGGCACAAAAAATTGCAATTGGCTCAGAACAGGGCAGCATGAATGGAGAGAGCTAATATTAATATTATGCATGTCAATCTCTCCTGGCTGAAAGTGGAGGAGAGATTGACTTCATCACTACTTTTATTTATGAGAGGAAATGGGAGGCACGCAGTACTACATAGAGCCATGACTACATGGAACTCTATTCCACATCAAGTAACTGAAGCAAGCAGTAACATTAGATTTAAAAATCTGATAAAAAAACACCTTATGGGACTGCGGGGACTGTGAAGCAACACAAACATTGGCACACACACACGCAATAACATACACACTATACATACACATGGATTTAGTCATGTAGTGGTGAAGTAGGGGCCTGATGGCACACAGTGTGTTGTGAAATCTGTGAATGTATTGTAATGTTTTAAAATTGTATAAATAGCCTTAATTTTGCTGGACCCCAGGAAGAGTAGCTGTTGCTTCGGCAGCAGCTAATGGGGATCCGTAATAAATACAAATACAAATACAGGTAGGTTGGCTCCAGGGCAGGACCACTGCAGTGGGGTACGGGCCCAGGCTCTTGCCCCAGGATACACAACCCTGACGGTCAGCTACACCCACGGCAACGTCCACCTCAGCACCAAGATCACCATTGCTGCCTACCCACCACTCAGAGTGAGTCCATGCCCCCCTACCTGTACCTTAAGGCATGGCCTAATTCACACATGTTCATTTCATATTGGTCTACTTTAACCTCTTTCCCGGTCAAAGCACAAAAAGAGACTTGAGATTGAAGTCGTTTTGTATCTTTGTGTTGATTTGTAAAGCTTGTTTTTAACCCCTACACACCCTGATGAGTTGTCCTTTTCCTGTGCTCTTTGTTGTGATGCTATCTAAAATCTGCTCAGTGATCTTCACTCACTCACTCACTACTCTCCCAGCCAACTCTCCCCAGAGCAGAAAAGCCTTTCTCTTAATTAGCAGAAGATTGGGACACGCACACACTTGCGCTAAAGCCTGTCGCATGCTTCCCAGTCGGAACAGTTTGCGCCTATATTATGCCGAAATGTTGTCTTTTTTTGTTCGTTTTGGTCTTAGGCACGTTTTTTTTGTTGTTGCTGTTCGCACACCTAACATTTTCTTAAGGGAAGTCTAAGTTCAGTAGCGGAAGTAAATTCGAATACAATTTTATTAATCACATGCTTCGTAAACAACAGTTGTAGACTAACAGTAAAACAAATGCTTACTTAAGGGCCCTTCCCAACAGTGCAGAGAGAAAGGAGATAAATAATAGAAAAGTAAAACACGTAATAATAGATACACAATGAGTAACGATAAGTTGGCTATATACAAGGGGTACCTGTACCGAGGTGATATGCAGGGTATGAGGTAGTTGAGGTAAATATGTACCTATAACTAGCAATAAAGTGACAGATAGTAAACAGTAGCAGCAGCGTATGTGATGAGTCAAAAAGTTTGTGCAAAAAGGGTCAATTGCAGATAGTCCAGGTAGCTATTTGGTTAACTATTTAACTAACTATTTAGCAGTCATAGCTTGGGGGTTGAAGCTGTTCAGGGTCCTGTTGGTTCCAAACTTGGCATATCGGTACCGTTTGCCATGCAGTAGCAGAGAGAGCAGTCTATGGCTGGAGTCTGACAATTTTTAGGGCCTTCCTCTGACACCGCCTGGTATAGAGGTCCTGGATGGCAGGGAGCTCGGCCCCAGTGATGTACGCCCCTTCGTCGGTGATTGGTCAACAGTACTCCTCATAGTAGTGGGAACTATGGATGTGGTTCTTCAATGAAGTGTTTGTCATTAACTTACTGCACCAAACATCTTAGTTAAATGTAAAATTATGCGACTAAGACCTCAAAAACATTACAGATTTTGTTTATTTATCTTAGATTAATTCTGACTAATTTGAGGAAGTGTATACTGGGTATGATGTTGCTATGGCGTCTCAAGAGGGACAAACAGTAATATTAACATAATATCTCGTTTTTCAAGCGAAGGTCTTTTAAGGGATTATGCGAGGCACAGACGTTCGCTTAGCTGCTAGGAGAAAACCGAACCAGTATGCGGGCGCCTTTCAACACACAGACACACACATACTTTCACAACACACACTTTTTCTCTGCGATCAGGGCAGAAGTGCAAGGATCAGCTAATGTTAAATTACCTCCTGGGTTTCGTCAGTGTTTTGTGCGTTTTTAATTATGCCCTCATGCACTCAATACACTGATTTTGTTTTCTCTTGCTGCTTTGGCTCAAGTACTTCACTGTAATGGAATTGATGTCAACTCGGCCCTTAGAATGGACAATTTATGTAAAGCAGAGAGGCATCTCCATTCTCATGCATGGATCATTTTGTCATGCATCTTCTCTTCCATGACCATGGGTTTTCATCCCATTAGCACAAGTGCATGGTAAGACAGTGCTCTTTGGTACACTACCAGGAAATTATTTTATTTTAGGACGTTAAGATAAGCTTCTAATGAGTGAGCCAGACTTGTCGTTACTCTTTCTCTTAGAAGGACTCTGGGAGTTTATGCTCCCTTCAAATAGCTACTGTAGCATTTACCTTACCAACCTTTTACCACGTTGTCTGTCTACGTGCTTGACCTAGTTTGGCTGTCTCACTTGAACACATTCATGTGTTATTTTCTTATTTAAAAACCTCCTGAAGTTGAACCATTTTAGGATTAACAGTGTCAAACCTGAGAGCTTTATCCAGAAAACATCTAACAAAAAATAAGCAGTAAATGTTCTTCATCAAATATAATTTGACTCTACAAAATACAGTATGCCACTTCTCCATTCACAAACCTGTACATGCTCTACATGTTGTCATGTGCAGGCTGTGGACCCTGCCTCTGTTGCCTTGGTGACCCTGGGCTCCTCTAAGGACATGCTTTTTGAGGGTGGGCCCAAACCCTGGGTCCTAGAACCCTCCAAGTTCTTCCGGAACCTAAAGGCTGAGGATGAGAACAGTGTTAGCCTGGCTCTGACCGGGCCCACCTCCCGCAGCTACCTCCGACACTGGGTCAGAGCCACCTGTAGAGCCCAGGGAGAACAGGTGAGGGAATGGGCTTTTCCTTGTTCAGCACCTACTGAATATGGCCCTAGGCTTTAAAAAACGTTCTAGCTCTTGAAGATGCACTGTAGATGAAATGCTTTGTTACAAACGGTAATACGTGTGTTATGAACAGGTAATAAGCGTGTTATAACTACCTCTCCAGGTATTGGCACTTACTGTGGGGAACCAGCCTAGTCTGACCAATCCCTATCCTGCGGTGGAGCCAGCAGTGGTGATGTTTGTGTGCGCCCCTCCCTCTCGCCTCACCTTGGTCCCTGTGTACACAAGTCCCCAACTGGACCTTACCTGCCCTCTGCTGCAGCAGAACAAACAACTGGTGAGAAAAATAAAAGGGCAGTGTTCACACAGCACACATACAAACACACTTGGCACAGGAGCTGGCTACACAAAAGGCGGCGGCAACGGTAAACATGTCGTCCCTCACAAATGATGTATTAAGTGATCTCTATGGCAAGACGCATCATTCACCCAAGTTGAGTAAAAATTGGGCTAGTGGTTGCTGAGATATCGTGTGGGTTAGCTAGACTCATATCCCAGAGTCAAATAGATCAAGTGATCTAAACATGTGCCTGTTATAGCACCACGTGAGGTCGATATGAATATTCTTGCATATATTGAGTCTTGACAGTGTTTGCTACATGTGTACCAAATGTGGTTACTATACAAATATTCTTGACTGATTTTATATGCATTTACGTTCCAGACCACGTAAATGTTTATTGGTCAATAGCAGCCATGTTGTTTTAGGTACTAGTCTGGAAAATGTAGACCTTTGTCCATAGATGCCACACAGCAAATTGGTCATTCGGTGTCAGAAGAGTAGCGTGTTTTTCACAAAATTCTAAATGGTGGAAAATCCATCATGGCAACCTTTATGGGTCCCTGAGGCAAATTTTGTTCCTTGTAAGGAGAGACTTATGTACCAAATTTCATGACTTCGGTCAAACTCGGTGAGGTGCGTGACCTTTCAAAGTTTGCTTTTTCAATTTCAATCTCTTGTAATAGCGCCACCATCTGGCCAATCAGTGTCATTTTGTAAATGCCTGATCTCTATGGCAAGACGCATCATTCACCTAAGTTTCTTCAAAATCGGGCCAGTGCTGTTTTGAGCGATCGCGTGTGACTAACGTAAGAACGAACATACTAACGGACGGAGACAGATCCACATTCCCCTCCCCAATATCATTGTGGGGGACAACTAAAGACATAAGATCATGTCAAGTTTGCCGTTCTGCCTTTCTTATTTGCACCTGGGGGGATAAATAAAGTTGTATTGAATTGAATGTCTTCCTCCCTGTCAGTTTAATTTAGAAAGAAATGGTGCGTTGGAAGAACTGTGTAACATTATTTGTTGCAGGTGCCTGTCTCAAACTACCGCAACCCTGTGCTGGACCTGGCTGCCTTTGACCAGCAAGGCAGGAAGTTTGACAACTTCAGCTCTCTGAGTATCATCTGGGAGTCGACCAAGGTGTCCTTGGCCAGTATCGAACCCACCATGCCTATGGAGCTGGAATTACTGCAGGACAGCAACAAACAGAAGAAACTTCATGGTATAATTTTGATATTCCTCATGATGGTATTCTTGCTTGATTTGATTTTTATTCTTTGGTCTAATACCAGGTGAAACCAGGTATAATACCAGATGTTTTTGAAGGCAATTTCAACAGTTTTGTCCAACAGAAATGTCCTCTTGTGTGTCAGGTCGTCAGACGGTCCTTGTCCACCACCAGTCTGGGACTGCTGCTATCACAGTAACAGCTCTGAGTTACCAGGTCCCACACCTCAAGGCTGCTAAGGTTCTCAGTCCGGTAAGACAGAAACATAACCTTTAGCAGAGAAACATCACATTTACCTTACGTAAGTAGACAAGCCACCATTTTGAGAGCCATTGTGAACATTTGCAGGTTTTTCACTTCCTATGACTGGCAGGCAGGATGCTGTTGGCTGAGTGTGTGTGGTGGCCTGTGACCACAGAAAATAAACATTTCATCAGCTTAGAGGTTGCTATAGCAACACAAGACATGAGAGCCGAAAGTCAGATCTTCAAGAACTGTACAGATGTGACCCACCACCTGGATTCGGTCCTATGTAGTAAAATTTGACATTGGATGAAAGTAGAGACTCTGAGCTAGGAAATTGTATATCATACACTGCAGTTGAGGAACAATGGGGAAATAATTCTGCTTTGAAATTTGTTAAACTTGTAACCCCACTTTTGAGAAAATGGCCCGTGAATGTTTTGTTACACATACCGGAGAGCTCTAATTTGTCTACACACATTTAGCATTGTTCGCACCCTCTTAAGCCTTAGCCCCACACATCTCTTTTAAGGATTCACAGTGTGAATGTAGTAGTAAAAAATACATTTTATCTAGTCCTTGGTCTATATCCTAATTGGACTTTGATGCAGGTCATGTTATTCACATTATCGTCTCTTTTGTTTAGACATGTAGCTAGCTAGCGAAACAATGAACTAATATCTGAAATCTAATGCCGCGTTCAAAACTACTGGGAAGTCGAAAATATCTGACTTCCGACTTCAGTGCATTCAACTGGGAACTCGGAAAAAACTAGCTCCAACTGGGGAAACATTTATTTGAATGGTCGTCCAACTTGAAATTCCAACTCGGGCCTCTTTCTAGAGCTCCGACCTGAAGATCACTGAAGTGAGGATTTGACCTCGTATTTTTCGGATTTCCCAGGTATTTTGAACACGGCAATACTACCACGCATGGCTCTGCAGGTAGCTACAGCTAACCAACTAGGTTCAATGTTAGCTAGCTAGCTAACATTAGGCTATTACTAGCAATGCAAATGGTTTCAGAGATACAAATACTATTACTACACAGATCATACACGTAACATTAGCTAGCGAGCCAGCTTGCTAACAGTACGCATTAACTTGCAATGAAAATGACTTTCTGGCAAAATTAGAAACTTATAACATCTGAAAATGTAGCTAGACTCCTACCCGTATACATGGATGAACGCTTCTCTCTCTGTCATGGATGTGATGGTTGCCCTTAGTTTGAAGATGTAATCCGGACACCAGTGTTTTATACAACAGTCTTCTTTCTGTTCTCTTTTTGAACTCTCTCCGCATTTGGCAATCATCTCTCTGCTTCCAACGGGCATTACACTGATTTCAAAACTCGGTCAACTTCTTCCATGACAACGACACCGTTTCTTCCCAACCATTGTCATCAGAAGACTCTACCATGTCTGGTTCAATTCAAATGTTTTTACGTAAATCAGGGATTTCCTCATTGTCTGATTCATTTTCAGAGTCAGCATGGCAGAATCATCCTCTAGAAAGTAGTCCATCACAACTTTTTCCCACTGAGCTTTGTCAAGGGCACTATTACCTTCAGGGCAGCGATGTTGAGAGAAGTAGAAAAATGTTTTCAGTTCTTCATGATATCTTTCAAAAAAAGCTGCAGTAGAATGGATTATCCACACATACTGAGCTGCTCATGTTAGACAGAAGCATGCTACTTGTCCAGCCCATCCATTATCTCAACCAATCATGGCTAGAGGGAAGGTTCCTGTATTTTTCCATGGCTAAACCAACCCTCGAAATGTAACAATTTCATTAATATTTACAGATGGAATACAAGTTTGTTATTAAGGCACATGAAAGTTTACATGTTCCCGGAGGCATTTCTGCAAAAACAACAAAAAAAACATTTTATTTAAAAAAAATTGTTCAAATGCCTCTCCTGTGAAGTAGTGACGTGCGACATAGGCCTAGTTTCTTGAAACGGGTCACAAATACTAAATTACAGCATTTAATTTTGCCAATGATACTAAGACTTCCCCTATGATTTCACTTGACCTTAACCACAGAACTCAACTTTTTAAGAACACTGCCATGTAGGGTAATCTCATCTTGGTGTCACTCTGACACCTGTAACCATGGCACCCATCCTGTTTTATCTCTCCCTCTTTCTGTCAGTTTGATCCTCTGACCGCTGTCTCAGCCACCCTGGAACTCCTATTGGTGGAAGACGTAACCGTCAGTCCTGAAGCTGTCACCATATACAACCACCCTGACGTGCGGGTAAGAACTGGAGCCTGTGTGAAATGTTCAGTAGTGTTACAGATAGAAATGTATGGCATAGAGCTGACAGAATACAATGTGACCCATCCTTCACTGTCGCTGTCAAAGGTAATATCTGTTCCGTGTATCCCATTTCTATGGTCCTATAGTCTTCCCTCACTGGGCACCACTACTACTGTATCTTAATCCTGTCTGACCGTTGACCTGCCTCACACTGTAATCTTCTTACTGAGGTCACTACCTGCCATGTAACCCCCTCATTCAGTCTCCCTCTGTATCACTGACTGCTCACAGATCCCAACTAGCCGATAGCACTGGATTATGATGCCTTGAAATTAGAGCTGGGGCGATAAACCGAAAAATTATAGACACCGACCAAACCGACCACTTATCGTAGACATTTTGCTGATATCGTTCATTACGATAAATAACCTCTAGGGCCCTACTAGAGAAATGTGAAGTTTGAAATGAAATAAGTTTGCTAATATGGTGGTTGATGGGACAATTGATAGCTACAACATTGAAAGTAGTAGTAGGAGTTATTTCTTTTTTTACTTAGGTTTATAACATTAATGTGCACCAATCGTTCAATTTATTGTGATATGGATTGCTTTTTATATATTGCCCAGCTCTACTTGAAATATTACACACAGGTGGCCCACTGGCCTGGCTGATATATTACACACAGGTGGCCCACTCAGCATGGCTGATAAATTCTGCTGCATGGATTCTCACTATTATTACAAATAATTACTTGTGGCCCATGATGTGAAAAACATGTACCTTTCAGCTGATATTGTGATGGGCCTTGACTGCTTCTTTGTCATCTTGTCCATTGTGGTGTCATGCTTTCATCCATGGCTTCTCCTGTTGTCTATCCTTCAGGCTGACCTAGCCCTGAGGGAGGGCTCTGGGTATTTCTTTGTCAACACCAGTGTTGGAGGGATAGCAAATGTGGTGTACCAGGAGGCCCAGGGATCTGCTGAGGTGAGGAGAATCACAGAACACTCAGAATGACAATGCTGCTGAGCTTACCATTCTCTTTTGAGTGTATAGGGTTAGCATACCATGGTTAAATATATGTGTGATGATGTGTTGTATACCTGTCTTAGTTCCTACACCTCCCTTGGCCCCTTATCATCCTACTTTCTTTTTTATTTATTTATTTCACCTTTTATTTAACCAGGTAGGCAAGTTGAGAACAAGTTCTCATTTCCAACTGCGACCTGGCCAAGATAAAGCAAAGCAGTTTGACTTATATAACAACACAGAGTTACACATGGAGTAAAACCAACCTACAGTCAATAATACAGTAGAAAAATAAGTCTATATACAATGTGAGCAAATGAGGTGAGATAAGGGAGGTAAAGGCAAAAAAGGCCATCCATGGTGGCAAAGTAAATACAATATAGCAAGTTAAACACTGGAATGGTAGATTTGTAGTGGAAGAAAGTGCAAAGTAGAAATAGATATAATGGGGTGCAGAGGAGCAAAATAAATAAATACAGTAGGGGAAGAGGTAGTTGTTTGGGCTAAATTATAGATGGGCTATGTACAGTTGCAGTGATCTGTGAGCTGCTCTGACAGCTTTCTAACAATATTGTAGCTGACATGATGCTCTGAATGCAGCATTGATGAAACATTCGTGTGCCTTGAGAAAGGTGTTGTAACATAAAACAAAAACATCATATTAACCCTTTCATCACTGTGGCCTCTCCATGTGCTCTAGGTGCTTCCAGTCCAGCCGGGGACAGTGCAGGTGATGGTTCATGACCTCTGCCTGGCCTTCCCAGCCCCTGCTACGGCTACGGTCCACATCTCAGACATCCTGGAGGTTTATGTCCGAGTGGTTGACAAGGTAAGTGGCCAGCCTCAATACTTTATCCTGCAGGGCAGAGATCCAAAGGCTGTGTATCAGTGGTTTTCTGAAACCACAGGAAAGTATTGTTCACTATGTGAAGTATTCAAGAAATGGATATATACATACAAACAGGATTAAGATGCTGTGAATGTTGGTTCGATCCTCTCATGGCAATAAAGCCAACTTGAATTTGAGTGTAGCTGCTTGATTACTTAGTAAAAAAAACACATACAAAACACTTATGCAAATGACTAATGCAATTTGAGCCCAAAATAGTGCTTGTCATATTAAAAAAACATGAACTGGCTTCTTGCAGGTGGAGATTGGTAAATCTGTGAAAGCCCATGTCAGGGTTCTGGATGACAACAAGAAGCCCTTTTTGGCCAAATATTTCCGCTTTTTGAATCTGAAACTCAGTGCAGCGTCCGGTATCATCTCTCTGCAGTAAGTTACTGTTACATTAATGAATCATATAAGTATAAAGTTTTGTTCTTAGAGCAGATATTATTACATGAACACCATCACATTGCCATTGTCTGTGCCACTGGGAATGGAGAAACGGATAGGAATTACTCCTGCATGCACGTATATTTTGCCTACGTTTCAGTAAAGTAGACATTGAGTTCACAATTCATGTTGTGTTTTCCCCAGAGCACTTTCAGATCCCTCAGAGAAGGACACGGCAATCTTCCTGGTCAAAGGCTTAGCAATTGGACAGACCAGCGTGTCTGCTATGCTAGTAGACAAAACTGGAAGGAAGATTGCATCTGCTCCTCAGCAAATAGAGGTAGGAGGGTTTTCATGACACTCACTGAAACATGTTGTCCAATGATGTTATATTTTGTGTGTTGAAAGACATTCATTTTTGTTTTGGTCTTTCTAGGTGTTCCCACCATTCAAACTGATCCCCAGGAAAATGACTCTGATAATCGGAGCCATGATGCAGGTACATTGGATTGTTACATGTTCAGATTATTGTGGGAAAACTCTGGTCTCTGCCCCTGCTGTCCCCCACACTGATAAAACAGGATGTCTTGTTTGGAGAATCTCCTTTTGTGAAGATAATTTGAATCACCATACGCTTTAAAATAGGCCTTTCCAGCTTACCCATTGAGCAACAGCTCGTTTGTGTTCTTTGCATTTGTGAAGCTCTCCACATGCTATTTAATTGCTGAATATTAAGTAATTGTAAATACACACACCCTGTGAGTAACCTGTTGATTTAATCTCCAAATCTCTAGTGTTGATTATTCTAACAGACCATAAATGATTTGATTGCCTTGAGAAATTTAAAGACCCCACATTGACAAGAGTTGAACACGCTGTCAGTATCCTCAGGGCCAGTCACGTGAAACTGATAGTCTACCATATTTATGACACACACAGACACCACCCTTTACCTCGTCTCCATGTTGTAGATCACATCCGAGGGAGGCCCACAGCCCCAGTCCAACATCCTCTTCTCCATGGCCAATGAGGAGATGGCATCTGTTAACGACATAGGTCATGTCAGGGGCGTCGCCATTGGCAACGTCACGGTTACAGGACTGGTTCAAGCTGTCGATGCCGAGACTGGGAAGCTTGTTGTTGTCTCTCAGGTAAAATACCTGTACATCATCGGTACATCATCTGTTTTTCACCAATTGAAAGTGATGTACTTCTATTCTGATGTTTCCTATGAACAGGATCAAGTAGAGGTTGAAGTTGTGCAATTGAGGGCCATTCGCATCCGGGCCCCTATCACCAGAATGAAGACTGGGACACAGGTAACACATGATAAATTAACTGTATTCTCAAATGGTCTCTGGCAGTGTCCACAGGACATACTTCACTCTAAGTGAGATGCGTTATATTGTGAATATCAAGACTTACAGACGTGTGAGCTGATTTGTTGCCTCATCCTGTCCCTTCTCCTAGATGCCTGTGTATGTGATAGGGCTCACCAGCAGTCAGACCCCCTTCTCCTTTGGCAACACCCTGCCTGGCCTCACCTTCCATTGGTCCACCACCAAGAGAGACATCCTAGAACTCCAATCACGACATGCCGAGGTGGGAACCAGTGTTTGATCTCGAGTTTTTCTTCTTGATGAGTGACAAAGGTTCCATTCAAGGCCACAGGCACTTTAGTTTTCAACTGATTCTATAATAAGCCATAAATGGTGTAGTGGAAAAACTGGTTTGATTAATTTATAGATGAGTTGGATATTTTGTTTCGAGCTCTTATGATCCTTTGTATCAGAGTGACTGAATTAGGACAAAATGATACTCCACCTTCACCAGAGAAACAACATCTGATATTTATACTGTCTCATTTCTAACTCTATTTCTGTTTTCATTCACTGATTAAAATGCTTATCTCTTTGTAGGCCTCTTTCCAGCTCCAGTCAGAGCATAACTTTGCTATGCGCGTAACAGGGAAGACTAAAGGAAGGACAGGGCTGAAGGTGGTGCTCAAAGTCACCGACCCAAAGGCTGGACAACTGGAGAGGAAGCTACTAGAGCTCAGTGATGAACTCCAGATTCAGGTACTACACTTATGCAGGCACCTACAGTACCAGTCAACAGTTTGGACACACCTACTCATTCAAGGGTTTTTCTTTATTTTTTACTATTTTCTACATTGTAGAACTATGAAATAACACACATGGAAGCATATAGTAACCAAAAAGTGTTAAACAAATCAAAATATATTTTATATTTGAGATTCTTCAAAGTTGCAACCCATTGCCTTGATGACAGCTTTGCACACCCTTGGCATTCTCTCAACCAGCTTTAACTGGAATTATTTTCCTACAGTCTTGAAGGAGTTCCCACATATGCTGAGTACTTGTTGGCTGCTTTTCCTTCATTCTGCGGTCCAACTCATCCCAAACCATCTCAATTGGGTTGAGATCGGGTGATTGTAGAGTCCAGGTCATCTGATTCAGCACTCCATTACTCTCCTCTTGGTCAAATAGCCCTTACACAGCCTGGAGGTGTGTTGGGTCATTGTCCTGTTGAAAAATAAATGATGATCCCACTAAGTGTAAACCAGATGGGATGGTGTATTGCTGCCGAATGCTGTGGTAGCCATGCTGGTTAAGTGTGACTTGAATTCTAAATAAATCACAGACAGTATCACCAGCAAAGCACCATCACACCCTCCTCCTCCATGCTTCATGGTGGGAACCACACATGCAGAGATCATTCACCTACTCTGCGTCTCACAAAAACACTGCGGTTGGAACCAAAAATCTCACTTTTGGACTCCAGGCCAAAGGACAGATTTCCACAAGGTTAATGTCCATTGCTCGTGTTTCTTGGCCCAAGCCATTCTCTTCTTATTATTGGTGTCCTTCAGTAATTCTCCTCTGAACAATTGATGTTGAGATGTGTCTGTTACTTGAACTCTGTGAAGCATTTATTTTCGCTGCAATTTCTGAGGCTGGTAACTCTAATGAACTTATCCTCTGCAGCAGAGGTAACTCTGGGTCTTCCTTTCCTGTGGCGGGCCTCATGAGAGTCTGTTTCATCATAGCGCTTGATGGTTTTTGCAACTGCACTTGAAGAAACTTTCAAAGTTCTTGACATTTTCCACATTGACTGACCTTCATGTCTTAAAATAATGACGGACTGTCATTTGTCTTAGCTTATTTGACCTGTTCTTGCCGTAATATGGACTTGATCTTTTACCAAATATGGCTATCTTATCTTATGTATACCACCCCTACCTTGTAACAACACAACTGATTGAGTCAAACGCATTATAAAGGAAATAAATTCCACAAATGAACTTTTAACAAGGCACACCTGTTAATTGAAATGCATTCCAGGTGACTACCTCATGAAGCTGGTTGAGAGAATGCCAAGAGTATGCAACGCTGTCATCAAGGCAAAGGGCCATTTTGAAGAATCTCAAATGTATTTAAAAAAAATAAAATAATTGGTTACTACATGATTTCATAGTTTTGATGATCATTTTGATTATCTACAATGTAGAAAATATTAAAAATAAAGAAAAACCTTTTGAATGAGTAGGTGTTTCCAAACTTTTGACTGGTATTGTATATGCCAGGGGAACTCATATCCCAGGTTTGCTGTTTTTTTTCTTCTCCCTTGTAGTTAATTGACTGATAGGTCAGAGATCTCAATCTCCCGGTGTCCTCGGTCTGGATCAGTCCCTTTATTAAAGGTTAACAATGCAAATCGGTAGTACTACTGGCCTAGAGGTCTGGATTTGAGAAATTGGTATACTACTACCACTACAACAACACAGTACCTCTCAGGGTTCATACCCGGACACAGCATTACGATTGGTCTTTCTGTGTTGCTGGATCACACTGTCTCAGAAATATATGACACGACTACTCAGTTTATAGTGCTTATTTATGGACCTCCGCTTGTTCTCCTGTTACCTTCCGCCTAAAAACAAACTGAAAGTGAACAAACACTGCAAGAGCAAACATGCCTTTTCACTAGTTATCTTTTTTACTTAATCCAACCAGCGATTCACTTCCTCCATTCTCGTTGTGCAGTACAGGGTCCCCGAAAACGCACAGATACGTTATTTTAGAAACGGATCTGTGTCGTGATGCAGGTCTTTTGATGTTGTACACATGAAATTGTGTGATTCCAAACTTTATCCGCAACGTTATTCCATTTTGTGTGATTCGAGCTGTTTCCCTTAACCAGCTGTTCCATTCTCTGTGAAGCCTGCTGCTAGAATGGACGGAGAGGTATCGCTCGATTCGCAAACAAACTGGAATATAACGCTGCAGTTTGTAATGACACCATTTCATGTGTACGACCTTTGAATACCTGCATCACTATACTGACAGTGTTTCAGTTTGTACAAGGATGAATTTGGGTGTTTTTGGAGCCTTTGTTCATGTTTCTTCGGATCCCCCATACTGTACAACGAGGAAGTGGAAGTGGTTGGGGTACGTTTGGGGTACGAGGAGGTGGAAGTGGTTGGGGTACGTTTCTCAAAAACAAGTGAAATTGCTCAAAAGCGTTTCTGGGCCCTTCTATAACGTGCCATTTACATCAATAATAGAGATTTGGTTGTAAAAAAGCAAACTTCTCCTTTTTAAAGTCCAACTTTGTAGAGTGATAAGAAGGCAGATTGGCCTGCGACGTGTCGTGTGCATCCCGCTTCAAACTGCATTAGACTATGTCGTGTCACGAAGACCCAAACATCAAAGGATGGGTAAAAACCTCCAGTTAATTAGACCGTCAACTCTTCCCTTTGATCAAGGTTTATGACAAGCTGCACATGCTTAATCCAGCTGTGGAAGCTGAGGAGATACTGATGGCTCCCAACTCTGGGCTCATACTCCAGACTAACCGGTAAGGGAATAGGGACCTACAGTTGAAGTCGGAAGTTTACATACACCCTAGCCAAATACATTTAAACTCAGTTTTTCACAATTCCTGACATTTAATCCTGGTAAAGATTCCCTGTCTTAGGTCAGTTAGGATCACCACTTTATTTTAAGAATGTGAAATGTCAGAATAATAGTAGAGGGAATGATTTATTTCATATTTTATTTCTTTCATCACATTCCCAGTGGGTCAGAAGTTTACATACACTCAATTAGTATTTGGCAGCATTGCATTTAAATTGTTTAACTTGGGTCAAACGTTTTGGGTAGCCTTCCACAATCTTCCCACAATAAGTTGTGTGAATTTTTGCCCATTCCTCCTGACAGAGCTGGTGTAACTGAGTCAGGTTTGTAGACCGCCTTGCTCGCACATGCTTTTTCAGTTCTGCCCACGAACTTTCTATGGTATTGGGGTCAGGGCTTTGTGATGGCCACTCCAATACCTTGACTTTGTTGTCCTTAAGCCATTTTGCCAACTTTGGAAGTATGTTTGGGGTCATTGTCCATTTGGAACCAAGCGTTAACTTCCTGACTGATGTCTTGAGATGTTGCTTCAATATATCCAGATAATTTTCCTCCTCATGAAGCCATCTATTTTGTGAAGTGCACCAGTCCCTCCTGCAGCAAAGCACCTCCACAACATCATCCTACCCCCCCGTGCTTCACGGTTGGGATGGTGTTCTTCGGCTAACAAGATTCCTCCTTTTTCCTCCAAACACAACGATGGTCATTATGGCCAAACAGTTCTATTTTTGTTTCATCAGACCAGAGAACATTTCTCCACAAAGTATGATCTTTGTCCCAATGTGCATCTGTAAACCGTAGTCTGGCTTTTTAATGGTGGTTTTGGAGCAGTGGCTTCTACCTTGCTGAGCGGTCATTTCAGGTTATGTCGATATAGGTATATACTCATTTTACTGTGGATATAGATACTTTTGTACCTGTTTCCTCCAGCATCTTCACAAGGTCCTTTGCTGTTGTTCTGGGATTGATTTGCACTTTTCGCACCACAGTACATTAATCTCTAGGAGACAGAACGCATCTCCTTCCTGAGCAGTGTGATGGCTGTGTGGTCCCATGGTGTTTATACTTGTGTACTATTGTTTGTACAGATGAATGTGGTACCTTCAGGCATTTGGAAATTGCTTCCAAGGATGAACCAGACTTATGGAGGTCTACAACTTTTTTTCTGAGGTCTTGGTTGATATTATTAGATTTTCCCATGATGTCAAGCAAAGAGGTACTGAGTTTGAAGGTAGACCTTGAAATAAATCCACAGGTACACCTCCAATTGACTCAAATGATCTCAATTAGCCTATCAGAAGCTTCTCAAGCCATGACATTTTCTCTGGAATATTCCAAGCTGTTTAAAGGCACAGTCAATTTAGTGTATGTAAACTTCTGACCCACTGGAATTGTGATACAGTGAAATATCACTGATAATTGTGATTATCAGTGAAATAATCTGTAAGCAATTGTTGGAAAGATTACTAGATGTCTTAACCGACTTGCCAAAACTATAGTTTGTTAACAAGAAATTTGTGGAGTGGTTGTAAAATGAGTTTTAATCACTCCAGCCTAAGTGTATATAAACTTCCGACTTCAACTGTACCTACCTAGCTTCACACATTTGTCTCCACCTGAGACATTTTGAAAACTCAACATTTTACTTTGAGCACTCAGCATTGCACATTACCTCTTCAGTTCCATCTCAAATTACACGATATCCTCTCTATAGTGCCCTGCTCTTGATATTAAAACAACCGCTTGAGTCGTCTCCAGAAAATAGAAAGCTACTAACTCTGGTGGTGTGTGTGTGAGTAGGGACGGTGTGGTTGCTCTGTCCTACCGAGTGATGGACTGTCCCGACCAGGCTACCATTGTCCAGGTGGATGAGAAGGGCCTCTTGTCCTCTGGCTCGCTCACTGGCTCCTCCTCTCTGCTGGTGACCTCACAGGAAACCTTCGGTGTCAATCAAACCCTGGTCCTCGCAGTGAAGGTGAAACCCTCTGCTTCTTAATTAAATTCTATTAATCTTTATTGTCCCTATGGGATTAAATAAAATGTTAACACAGTACAATGAATGAGAATATGAAGTCATTTTGTTAAATTAATCGTTTCTATACAAGTTTACCACATCTCATGCAAATGTTGCAAATAACCAAAACTTCATTACCCATACTTATGTCTATCATCTTAATTCATGCCATTATAAAGTCATGACAAATGGCAACATGTTTTAAGACTATTAGAGATGGATTGCTTTGCAGTTGACTTCGGTTTAAGTAGATTTCCTTACATTGTAGTCTATCCCCCTCTGTGGTTTCCCAGGTGGCCCCAGTGTCGTACCTGCGTTTCAGCACCAGTCCAGTTATCCACAACCCTTCCAGGGACAGCCTGTCTGCTATTCCTCTGGGCATGGTGCTTACTTTCACTGTTCACCTCCATATTAACACTGGAGAGGTCCTTCACAGCCACAACTCCCTGCTCACATTCACCACCAACAGGTAAGTTCACAAAAAAAATGTCTGTTTAATTGTGGGGTTTGCGCAGCAAGAGCCCTATCTTAGTTATTCGATCTTCTTGTTCTTCTTTGTTCTTGTTATAGAAACTCCATTCAAAGTTCAAAACGTCCAGAATGGTCTCACTCGAGTCGTTTGTATACCACTTTTTGATATGTTATACTTTTATGTTATTAAACTTATAGTCAATTTTTGGGGGGGCCTAAATCTGCTTTTCATCAAGATTATAATGATCCCCATTGTGACATTTTACATTTTAGTCATTTAGCAGACGCTCTTATCCAGAGCGACTTACAGTAGTGAATGCATACATTTCATACAATTTCATATTTTTTTTCTGTGCTGGCCCCCAGTGGGAATCGAACCCACAACCCTGGCGTTGCAAACACCATGCTCTTCCAACTACCATTCTCTAAGTAAAATCCTGTAACTTTTGACACAAATCAGCTAATTATTCCACTTTGCAACAACTTAGACAAAGTTCAAGCGTTCCCATCTTCGTCTACGTTTGTGCTACTCAAATTTGGCGTTCGGACAAAAAATAATATTCGGATAAAAAGTTACAACAGTTTAAGTAACTGCATCAACCACATTTTCTGTAACGTTTTTGCAAACAACTGCCGTTTTGACCACTACCCCAACATGTTAGACAAAGTCAGAGTCGATGGGATATTTGTCTACTCTGCTATTCATATCTGTTCGCAGAATCAAAATATTCACTACAGAACTTACAGTACAGCTGTTTTAGGTGCATATGTTTTTCTAAAGTATGACATTTCCCCTACTTCTCTGCTTGTCAGATCCGCAATCGTATTGTGCATACCAATCTGTATCTAGAGCCATTTTAGTAAACCATCTCCGGTCTCTTTCAGCTGCTGTAAATCATGTCAGAAGCAAGCAGATTCATTATTTTCCAAACAACTACCGTTTTCACCACTGACCCAACAAGTTAGACAAAAATATGAAATATTCCCGGACTTCTCTGCTTTTCAAATCGGGAAGCGGATTTGGAATCGTGTATAACAATCTCTAGATAGAGCAGTTTTAGTAACCTGCGCCTGCTCTTTTCTAACAGCTCTTTGTGTCATTATTGAGATTCCAAAATGGAACTGTTGCTAGGATACTCACTGGCACTGAGGGCCAAAATTATGAGGAGAGAGAAGTGACCACAATTACTCACCACAACACAAATATTGACCACACAACAACTGAGACAAAAAGTTAAAGCATTTACATATTTACAAACAGCTACTTCTCTGCTGGCGTTTGAACAAAAAATCTTTTGATAAAAAGTGACAGCAATTAATTACTGTAACCGTATTAACAACATTTTGATTGTTTTGACCACAACCCCAACAAGTTAGACAAAGTTAGAGCGTAAGGAATATTTGTCTACTTCACTGCTATTCATATCTGTTCGCGGAATCAAAATATTTACTACGGAACATAGGGTACAGCTGTTTTAGTAACTGCATTACCACATCTTCAACTTTTCTGATTATACAGATAGCAGGCAGAACACACACGGATCCCCTACCAAATCAAACCCACCCCAAAACCAGACTTAAACAGGCATGATATACAATGAGTAATATAATCAAATAGTAAAAAAATACAAAGATATTATAAAACAAAGTAAAAAATAGTGAAAATAATTATGTCGTGTCCAATAGTTTTGAGAATGACAAATATTAATTTCCACAAAGTTTGCTGCCTCAGTGTCTTTAGATATTTTTGTCAGATGTTATTATGGAATACTGAAATATAATTACAAGCATTTCATAAGTGTCAAAGGCTTTTATTGACAACTAAATGAAGTTGATGCAGAGTCATTATTTGCAGTGTTGACCCTTCTTTTTCGAGACCTCTGCAATCCGCCCTGGCATACTGTCAATTAACTTCTGGGCCACATCCTGACTGATGGCATCCCATTCTTGCATAATCAATGCTTGGAGTTTGTCACAATTTGTGGGTTTTTGTTTGTCCACCCGCCTCTTGAGGATTGACCACACGTTCTCAATGGGATTAAGGTCTGGGGAGTTTCCTGGCCATGGACCCAAAATATCGATGTTTTGTTCCCCGAGACACTTAGTTATCACCTTTGCCTTATGGCAAGGTGCTCCATCGTGCTGGAAAAGGCATTGTTCGTCACCAAACTGTTCCTGGATGGTTGGGAGAAGTTGCTCTCGGAGGATGTGTTGGTACCAGTCTTTATTCATGGCTGTGTTCTTAGGCAAAATTGTGAGTGAGCCCACTCCCTTAGCTGAGAAGCAACCCCACACATGAATGGTCTCAGGATGCTTTACTGTTGGCATAACACAGGACTGATGGTAGCGCTCACCTTATCTTCTCCGGACAAGCTTTTTTCCGGATGCCCCAAACAATCGGAAAGGGAATTGACTTTACCCCAGTCCTCAGCAGTCCAATCCCTGTACCTTTTGCAGAATATTAGTCTGTCCCTGATGTTTTTCCTGGAGAGCAGGGGCTTCTTTGCTGCCCTTCTTGACACCAGGCCATCCTCCAAAAGTCTTCGCCTCACTGTGCATGCAGATGCACTCACACCTGCCTGCTGCCATTCCTGAGCAAGCTCTGTACTGGTGGTGCCCCGATCCCGCAGCTGAATCAACTTTAGGTCCTACGTTGCTGGACTTTCTTGGGCGCCCTGAAGCCTTCTTCACAACAATTGAACTGCTCTCCTTGAAGTTCTTGATGATCCAATAAATGTTGATTTAGGTGCCATCTTACTGGCAGCAATATCCTTGCCTGTGAAGCCCTTTTTGTGCAAAGCAATGATGACGGCACGTGTTTCCTTGCAGGTAACCATAGTTGACAGAGGAAGAACAATGATTCCAAGCACCACCCTCCTTTTGAAGCTTCCAGTCTGTTATTCGAACTCAATCAGCATGACAGAGTGATCTCCAGCCTTGTCCTCGTCAACACTCACACCAGTGTTAACGAGAGAATCACTGACATGTCAGCTGGTCCTTTTGTGGCAGGGCTGAAATGCAGTGGAAATGTTTTTTGGGGATTCAGTTAATTTGCATGGCAAAGAGGGACTTTGCAATTAATTGCAATTCATCTGATCACTCTTCATAACATTCTGGAGTATATGCAAATTGCCATCATACAAACTGAGGCAGCAGACTTTGAAAATTAATGTTTGTGTCATTCTCAAAACTTTTGGCCACGACTGTACATTCTAATTTGGGTTGGTTTATGGAGTTGTGAAATTAGCTGGGTCCATGTTTTCTACAAAGGAAAGGTTTCCAGATATTATAACATGTAATTGCAGATCCCCTAATGGAGTAGGTTATTTTCTTTAGCTTGAGATATTGCATAGCTTCCTTTATCCAATTGTTAAAAGTAGGAGGAAACCGATCCTTCCACTTAAATAGTATAAGACATCTAGCTAGAAGAGTAGTACATGCCAGGATGTTGCCATAGAACTGTTTAGAAGGGCCTCCTGTGGTGCCACTCTGAATAATGCAATAAAGGCAGAAGGTTCTATAGGTCTCTCCAGTATCTTAGGAAACGTCTCAAATTGATATCCAGAAATATGTCAATTTCGGGCATGTCCAAAACATGTGTAATAAAGTAGCAGGAGCCTGCTTACATCGATCACAAGTGGGATCTAGATCTGGTCTAATCTTGGATCATTTTGCCTTTGACCATGTCACGGTTGTCGTATGAATGAGACCAAGGCGCAGCGTGTGTATCGTTCCACATATTTATTTATCTGTGAAACTATGCAAGACATACTATAAACAAAGAAACAACAAACCGTGACGAAGAGGTGCAACATACACTAGCTCAAAATAATATCCCACCAACACTAGTGGGAAAAACAACAACTTAAATATGATCCCCAATTAGGAACAACGATGACCGGCTGCCTCTAATTGGGAATCATACAAAAAACCCAACCTAGAAAAAGAACCTAGAACACAAAATAGAACATTTAAACTAGACAAAAAACCCAACATAGAAAAAAGAAACTACAACCAAACATAGAAATGAATAAACTAGCCAACCCCCCCCCCCCCCCAGTCACGCCCTGACCTACTCTACCATAGAAAAATACAAGCTCTCTATGGTCAGGACGTGACAGACCAATGCAGCCAATTAGGTATTTTAAATTGAATTACAGCATGTCTTAGACATATATAGATGAAGAATGGATTATCTGAAGCATACTGTACTCTGCCAAGTTTCATCTGAAAGTTGTTCACCTAAATATTCTTCCCATTGGTTCTTAAGAGTTCAGGGAATCCAGATTGTGCGAGTTTAATAACGTATAGATCAAACTTATGCCCACTATGATATAAGGGTTCACTTTAGAAATATTATCTAGAAGGGAGGTAGGTGGGCGTGATGGGAAGTGACTACGGTATGAAAATGCAAAATTACACAATTGCAGGTATCTAAAGAAATGAGATCTAGGAATATGGAACTTTTGTACTAGCTGTTAAAAAGATGCAAAATCAATGTACATGTGGTTCAGTGAGGAGATCCCTTTTCCAGACCAGATATGAAACGCCCAGTCTAATAATGATGGAGAGAATGTATTGTTCTTTAATAATGGGGCAGAAGTTGAAAATTCACTGATCAAACGATCGCCTGAACTGTTTCCAGATTGTTAGCGACTGTTTCACAATAGGGTTTTTTGTGTATTTGGAAACAGGCTCAGCTAATGCAAGTTTTGAGCAGAGTAAGGCTGCTAAGGAGTTAGGGCCACAGGATGATCTCCAAGGTCAACCATTTCGGGCCTGTAACAGCAGGGATTTCTGTCATACAATTCAGAATTATTCTTATATTAGCTGCCCATTAATAATATTGAAAGTTCAGAAGTGCTAGACCAAGATCTCTGCAACGTATCCGAGGGTTTTTCTTGTTGCAGATATCAGTTTATCTAAGGAGATAAAAAAAAGATTGTCAGAAAGATAAGAATATTTTGAGATAAGTAACTAAGGTAATTACGTTCATTTTAACAGTGTTAATTCTTCCACCTAAAGAAAAAGAAAGTAAATCCCAGCGTTCAACATCCTGTTTTGGGGATCAAGGGAGGGAAATTGGCTTTATAGAGATCTTTTGAAATTGCGTGTGACCCAAATTCCCAAATATTTCTGTGTAGTCACTCTGAAGGGCACGTGACTAAAATAAGTTTGCATGGCATCAATCCACTTTTTTGTAGATTCACTTTATACTATTTTACCAAATGTCTTTAGTAGAACCTGGATCTCTGGAAGACCAGTTAAAGGTTCAGACAAATATAATAGCATGTCACACGCATAGTCAGACTTTATGCTCTAAGCACCCTCTTTGAATACTTTTGATAGTGGTGTTATTACGTATTGCTATGGCTAAAGGCTCAACTGCGATGACAAACAGCTGAGGGGATAGAGGACAACGGTATCTTGTCCCACGTTAAAAATAGGATGAAAGGTTATTATTTGTGCGCACTGCAGCCATAGGGGAGGAGTAAAGGACTTTGATCCAGGACATAAAATTGCCACAGAATCCAAATTGTTTGAGTATAAAATAAATAATCCCAATCCACCCGATCAAATGTTTTCTCAGCATCAAGTGATAACAATATCTCTGGAGTGTCAGATGAATAGGGATTGTAAAGTATATTATAAAGATGTCTGATGTTGAAAAAAGAGTGACTATTTTTTATGAAACCAGTTTGATCTGTAGAGATAAGGACTCAAAACGGCAGGCAATCTTCTTAAACTCATCAAAAAAAGAAACGTCCTCTCACTGTCAACTGCATTTCTTTTCAGCAAACTTAACATGTGTAAACATTTGTATGAACATAACAGGATTCAACAACTGAGACATAAACTGAACAAGTTCCACAGACATGTGACTAACAATTGAATGTGTCCCTGAACAAAGGGGGGAAGGGGGGTCAAAATCAAAAGTAACAGTCAGTATCTGGTGTGGCCACCAGCTGCATTAAGTACTGCAGTGCATCTCCTCCTCATGGACTACACCAGATTTACCAGTTCTTGCTGTGAGATGTTACCCCACTCTTCCACCAAGGCACCCGCAAGTTCCTGGACATTTCTGGGGCGAATGGCCCTAGCCCTGACCCTCCGATCCAACAGGTCCCAGACGTGCTCAATGGGATTGAGATCCGGGCTCTTTGCTGGCCATGGCAGAACACTGACATTCCTGTCTTGCAGGAAATGACGCATAGAACGAGCAGTATGGCTGGTGGCATTGTCAGGGGGAGCCTGCAGGAAGGGTACCACATGAGGGAGGAGGATGTCTTCCCTGTAACGCACAGCGTTGAGATTGCCTGCAATGACAACAAGCTCAGTCCGATGATGCTGTGACACACCGCCCCAGACCATGACGAACCCTCCAGAGTACAGGCCTCGGTGTAACGCTCATTCCTTCGACGATAAACGCGAATCTGACCATCACCCCTGGTGAGACAAAACCGCGACTCGTCAGTGAAGAGCACTTTGTGCCAGGCTTGTTTGGTCCAATCGATGGTGAGTGTGTGCCCATAAGCGATGTTGTTGCCGGTGATGTCTGGTGAGGACCTGCCTTACAACTGGACTACAAGCCCTCAGTCCAGCCTCTCTCAACCTATTGCGGACAGTCTGAGCACTGATGGAGGGATTGTGCGTTCCTGGTGTAACTCGGGCAGTTGTTGCCAAAATAAGAACAAATTCTTATTTTCAATGATGGCCTAGGAGCAGTAAGTTAAATGCCTTAATAAGGGGCAAAAAATAAGATTTTTACCTTGTCTGCTCGGGGATTCGATCTTGCAACCTTTCGGTTACTAGTCCAACGCTCTAACCACTAGGCTACCTACCTGCCGCCCCATATTCGAACAAGATCTGTGAAGTAAAAATCCAAATAACTTATCTTTGAAAGACAGGGCACGTTTTTATTTATTTTTTCAGAATAAGTGAAATACATGCTTGTCTTATTGTTCAGGGTAAAGAGTTTAAGGAGAATGATTCCTCAAATACGGAAAGCAAGAGAGGAGAGATTCAATCTGAGATTTTATTAATGAATTCGCTCGGAGATCCGTCAGTCCAGGGGATTTACCACACTGCAATTGCCAAAGCAGTCTCAGGTTCATCTGTAGGAATATATACGTTTTCAAAGAAGGTGTCAAGTAAGGTAGCATTACCAGCGGATTCGGAAGTGTATAATTGTGAGTAAAAGTTATGAAAGCTTGAATTGACCTCTAAATGATCAATACATTTGTAACCCAGCTTGTCAGTTATCTCAGGTATGGTTTTATTTGTGGTTCTCTGACGCAGCTGGTGTGCTAGCATTTTCCCTGATTTCTCTCCATGTTCATCATTTTATATCAAGATTTACTAATTCGATTTTCAGCTTGTCAAATTGAAAGATCGAACTCTGACACTTCAGACAAACGTTGTTTTAGTAAATCTGCGGCTGAAGAGTGAATATGCAAAATCCAAGATTTTATTTGTAATTTCCCCTAGCCGTTGAATATTGCACTTCCTTAATCTTTCACCTTACAAAATAATTTGGCCCCTTAGATAAGCCTTCATTGATTACCATACTGTTGTAGGAGACATTCCAGGGGTTTGATTGAGCTGGAGCTGGAAATTTGAGATGATATAAAAGCAACAAAGGTTTCTTCTGATAGCAGTAGTGAGTTTAGCTGCCAAGGGTGGTAATTAGGCTGTGTTTTTGGTATAAGTAGTATCATAGTAAGAGGAGAATGACCCAAAATGATTAGCTTGGTAATCACAATCTGTGAAAAATGGCAAAATCTATTGTCTAGGAAAAATGTGTCTATACGTGAGAAGGCCTTATGAACTGTCGAAAGCATCGGATATGCCATATGTCTTAAGAATTAGCTGAATTGTTGATACTATCTTTGATGATACCTTTGGGTCCAGATTGGGTGACAGTAGACAATTCATATCACCACCTAGTATTAGGTTGTGTGTGTGTGTGTCCATTTTTGGTAATCGAGAAAATTAATTTTGTGAAGAATGAACTGTTATCCCAATTTGGTGAATAAATGTTAGTCGATATAACCGGTGTAGTATACAGTTTTCCTACAACAATAATGAAACTGCCTGCTGAATCTGCCTCTACACTTTATATTGCGAACGGTATGTTTTTAATTAAAATGGCTGCTCCTCTAGTTTTATAATGAAAATTTGAATGAATGATTGACCTGTGCTTTATCTACCCTGGATACCGGTGTACCATCAAGAAATATAAATGAGCAGCTTCATGGTAATAAAATAAAACGTTAAAACAGAAGGAGAATTGACTCACCAGAACTAAGGCACTAATGTTACCTAACAATATCAACTGATACCACTGGCAACACTATACAGTATCTACAGAAGAGAGACTGAGTCTACAGTGGTAGACACATTCGTCCATTACCCTAATTGCTAAATAGGTGAACATTCAGCCATTTTCTTCGTCCGACCTCAGTAGAATGTTCGCCTTATGGGGTCTTGGAACTCTTTCTCGGTGCCGTTGTATGTTATATGGAGCCGGGTAGGAAAAGCCACACCATACCGAACGTCGGACCGTCCGCGGAGCATACTCTTGATGACATTGAAAGCGGCATGGTCACGAGCAACGCTGGGGGCATTGTCTGGGAAAATGGAGATGGGTGCTCCGTTGCATCGAAGTGGGCCAAATTCTCTGGCACGCCGAAGAACATCAATACAATCCTGATAATAGTGTTGTTTAGCCACAACAATGCAAGGTTTTCCACCAGGCTTTGCTTGAGAGCCCCGACGTGAGTGGTCTACAAGGATGTCTTTATCCATTTTGAGGGCTTCCTTCAATAACTTTGAGACCGATGAAGTAGAACTTTAGCCCGGGTCCACGGCTACCGAGCAAGAATCTCGGCCTTCAAATCCTCAGTTAATTTTTTTTGCCGTGCCGAGGGGTGGAGCAGCTCAGCTCCCACTTGTTGAAGAACTCACTGACAAAATAACTTTCTCTTGTCAGTGACTCCGCTGAACTTAACCTGCAAAAGTTTGTGCCATTTACGAATTAAAACTAAAATAAAAGTTGAACAAGGTAAAGCACGTAATTTAAAGGCTGTGTTTCCTAGTTGTTTTTGGGTCAAAGTGCAAAGAAAGTATTAAATAAATGAAATTTCAGCAGGAGCTCGGAAAACGTGACATACTCCATGGATTTCTCACTAGCACCCCTAAACTGCCATTTTGACAAGTTACAGAAAAATATTAAAATATATGAACTCTTACTAATCTGCAACTAGAGCTGTTTTGAGTGACCCATCACCTGCTATATTCTAGCCACAGCTCTGTCCTTGAGATTCCAAAACGGAACCTTTGCTAAGATACTCACTGACACAGAGGGCCAAAATTACAAGGAGATTGAAGAGTGACCACAATTGTGACTCGTTTCTTAGAAGCTAAGTGTATGTCGTGCGTCACTGCTTTACAGGAGAATTCGTTTTTGGTCAGAAATGTCTTAATAACGTGCCTTAATAACAAACTTGAATGCCATCTATAAATACGAATAAAATTGTTAAATTACGAGCCTAGTTGGTTTAGCGACAGAAAGTCAGCAACCTTCCCGCTAGTCATGATTGGTTGAGATAATGAGTGGGCTGGGCATGCTGAGAGATTAGTTCGGATTGGTCTGCCTTGTAGCACGCTTCTGTCTATTTGAGCTGGTCACTATGTGTAGGTAATTCTGTCTAACTCTGCTTTAAAAAAATATATGTATGTGTTGCACTCCATTTTCTGGTGGACCGTGTTTTGAAAACAGTGGAATTGGAGTATGATAGCTAAGGAGATTGAGAAAATACCTGTCTCCGGGTTACATCTTCAAACTAAGTGAGGCCAACCATGGCATCCGTGACAGGGAGAAGTGTCCATTCCATGTATACGGGTAAGATAGTCTAGCTAGCTACATTTTCAGATATTACATGTTTCACATGAAAACGACTGTCAAAATTAGAAGTTAAAGTGTACTGTTAGCTAGCATACCAACATTATCTGGCTGGCTCGCTAGCTAACGTTACGTGTATGATCTGTGTAGTAATATTATTCGTATCTCAGAGCCATTTGCTTTGCTAGTTATAGCCTAATGTTAACTAGCTAACATTGAAACACAGATTCATGCAGGGTAAGTAATGTCATGAGTTGAGATTATGGTTAATTGTTTACCTAGCTAGCTACATGTCTTAACAAAAGATTCCACTATGCCAGTAACCATTTCAATAGAATGTCTCTGCGACAACTGTTGATAGCCAGAGAGAATTTACCAGCTACGTTGATCTACTCCGATTTCAGAGCACTTTCGTTTGTGTGCCAGAGCGCAGAATAACTGATGAATTTACAAACGCTCAACACCCGTTGAATATGGCCGGTGTCAGTAAACGTTGGAAAAAAAGCGTAAATTGTTGCAAGCAGCACAGTTGCAGTCACCAATGCTCTGGATAAAATAAAAACAGCCTAGCCAGCTCTGCTAGGGCGAGTAGAATGGTTAGTGAGCGGTTCTCTCATTTGTGTCTGGAAGTAGCTAGCCAACGGTAGCCAGTTAGCTTGGGCGCTTGACTGCTGTTAGGACAGAACGCTCGGATCAACCCTTAAAGAGATGGGTGGGTGTGAACGATGCTGAATGGGTATAGACAAAGAAGAGCTCTCCAGTAAGTACCACAACCTTCAAAGGCCATTTTCTCAAAAGTGAGGCTACAACCACACAACTGCTTTCCACATCTAGTGACCACAACCACAAAATGACATTCCACAACTTCTGACCACACAGCTAACTACTGACCCATATCCACACAACTACTCAACCACATAACTACTGACCACTACTACTGACCACAATTACTGACCAAATCTACCGACTATCAATGTAAATTAAAAATGATTTCAATATTTCAATAATCTAATCAAAGTAATACTTTTTCTTTTTTTTATGTTAATGTCACTACCGCCATTTTTTTTTTTAAAGAGCTTTAGCAAGCCGCACAACTTGTAAATTTACCTTCTAGTGATGGTTGCTTTCTGTGAATTTCCTTAATTAAAGGTATTCATTTTCAAGTTACAAGAACCCCACAATTATACTATTTTGGTGCAGACTTGAAAGTCAAATGAAGGGCAACTTGTACTTGAGATACTGTATGAAGCAGTGTTGACTGCTGAGGGGAAGACAGCTCTTAATAATGGCTGGAATTTAGTGTAATGGAGTTAATGGAATGGTATCAAACATGAAACATTACTCCATTCCAGCCATTATTTTGAGCTGTTTTACTCCCCTCAGCAGCCTCCACTGGTATGAAGGTGTACACATTGGGGAAGAAAATATGAATAGGAAAGGTAAAAGCAGCAAGGTAGACGATTGAGATGGGGTGGTAGGGTTTAAGAGATGTCTGTGGCTGTTAGCTGTGTGGACCAAGGCTGCTGGAAATATTGTGCCATGTCTTCTCTCTGAGTGCTCTTTTAGTTTGAGGAAGCCTGGGAGAGCTTGCACTAACGTCCGACACTCCAATTTCTTAGGAAAAAATTGCTTAAAGAGAGTTAGACGAGATGACAGCACTCCAAACGGTTCTGCCTTTACCAGTTAAACAGAAAATTGAATTTGGCACTTAAATCTCTCAGAATGCATTTATTCAATCAGGTCTTGTAGCCTTCGCAGCAAAGTAAATATTGTATATAACATAGCGACACCATCCCTGGTATTCATTTTCTGAATTACATTTAAATGTTTTTTTTTATTTAACTAGGCAAGTCAGTTAAGAACAAATTCTTATTTACAATGACGGCCAACTGCGAGTGGGTCAACTGCCTTGTTCAAGGGCAGAATGACAGATTTTTATGTTGTCAGCTCGGGGATTTGATCTAGCAACCTTTCGGTTACTGGCCCAACGCTCTAACCACTAGGCTACCAGCCGCCCCTGAATGCATTGTATGTGGTGTATTTCTTTAAATATACAATGACTTAGGAAGTATTCAGACCCCTTGACTGTTTCCACATTTTGTTACGTTACAGCCTTATTCTAAAATGGATTAAATTAAGAAAATAAAAATCCTCAGCAATCTACACACAATATCCCCTAATGACAAAACAAAAACAGGTTTTTAGACATTTTTGCAAATGTATTTAAAATAAAAAACATACCTTATTTACATAAGTATTCAGACCCTTTGCTATGAGGCTTGAAATTGAGCTCATGTGCATCCTGTTTCCATTGATCATTCTTGAGGTGTTTCTAAAACTTGATTGGAGTCCACCTGTGGTAAATTCAATTGATTGGACGTGATTTGGAAAGTCACACACCTGTCTATGTAAGGTCCCACAGTTGACGGTGCATGTCAGAGTAAAAACCAAGCCATGAGGTCGAAGGAATTGTCCGTAGAGCTCACACAGGATTGTGTCGAGGCACAGATTTGGGGAAGGGTACCAAAAAATGTATGCATCATTGAAGGTCCCCAAGCACACAGTGGCCTCCATCACTCTTAAGTGGAAGAAGTTTGTAACCACCAAGACTCTTCTTAGAGCTCCCCCCCAGCCAAACTGAGCAATCGGTGGAGAAGGGCCTTGGTCAGGGAGGTGACCAAGAACCCAATGGTCAGAGCTCTACAGTTCCTTTGTGGAGATGGGAGAACCTTCCAGAAGCACAACCATCTCTGCAGCGCTCCACCAATCAGGCCTTTCTGCACTGTCAGACCTGAAAATATCTGTGCAACAACGCTCCCCATCCAACCTGACAGAGCTTGAGAGTATTTGCAGAGAAGAATGGGAGAAACCCCCCAAATACAGGTGTGCCAAGCTTGTAGCATCATACCCAAGGTATGCTAATCGCTGCCAAAGATGCTTCAACAAAGTTCTGAGTAAAGGGTCTGAATACTTATGTCAATTTTGATATTTCAGCTTATTGTTAACAAATTAGCAAACATTTCAGAACCTGTTTATGCTTTGACATTGTGGGGTATTGTGTGTAGATTGGGGGGGGGGTGGATTTGAGTAAGGATCTGAGTACTTTCTGAAGGCACTGTATATTGGCACGTACAAGATAGGTACTTGACATTGAGATATGTAGAAGTGAAAGCACTGGTTTTCTGCTGTGTTTTGCAGTTAGAGTGCAACACAAAGTGTGCGTATGAATGAACGTTGCACAGCCAAGTCTGTTTATCCGGAAAGCTGCAGCAAGTACAACAACTATTAATGAGTGCACCATGGCAGGGTTTAAAGCCAGCATGTCTCTCCCAAGGTTCCCAACATTAATTTAGACTGCTTTTCGTTCCTCCCCATTCAGAGTGAGTAGTTTCCACCTGAGTGAGCTAAATTAATGGGAGTGTGTGAAGAAGGGAGACTGCACTGCTCAGCCCGGCTAGGGACTCCCTCATTGGCCTGCACAATAAATTGATTCCATTACTTTATTCTCAAGGTGCTGACAGACTACTTTAGGAGAGACCTGTCCAAATAAGAGTAAGGAAGGGGCTGATGGTGGGGTACTAAGGGGTTCTGAATGTGATTGGGCCACAAGAGTGTCACTTAGTCTTGTGCCCAGGCAGAGGTAGTTGATTACTGATTATGCAAGGAAAGCCATTGGTTACTCATACCAACCTACTACATGTTGACCATTTTCTTTCCTGTCTGTCTGTAGGGATGACCTGGTGCAGATGGGCCGGGGCCCGGGTAACAACACCCTGACGGTGCGGACGGTCAACGTGGGCCTCACCCTGCTGGCCGTGTGGGACGAGGAGCAGGCAGGCATGGCTGACTACCTGGCGCTGCCCGTTCAGCACGCCATCCACCCCGAGGACGCCACGAGGCTGGTGGTGGGAGACGTGGTCTGCCTCAGCGCCCAACTCCTCAGCCCCCAAGGTGAGAGGTCAAAGAGGGGTTCATGTGGTGTTGTAAAATAACAGGTACGCTGTCACTGGTAGTACTACCGAGGTGCATGAAATTGAGATGAGGCTTATCTGCAAAGATGTTCCGTTGGATTGATGCAGTTTCACATGGTTCTGTGGGATGTTGCGTCTTTAATATGTGATATCAATGGAGGCTGGTGGGAGGAGCTATACGAGGACGGGCTCATTGGAACGGTATCAAACACATGGAAACCACATTTTTGACTCCGTTCCATTTATTCCATTCTAGCCATTACAATGAGCCCATCCTCCTATGACTCCTCCCACCAGCCTCCACTGTGTGATATTGATATATTTTGCAATATCCTTGTTTGTTTTCATCTACTTTGGAATGGAGTCATTTTTCTGCTGATTATTTAAACATTACCATTGTCAGCCCTGCGGGAAGGAGTGTGAAGGATAAGTTTTACAGTGAATGATGTGTGAATATTCAAGATGAGTGTTGAACCAAGGGGAGTTTTTCATCTCTACTCTTTTCCCTACAGGTATCCCGGGTACCTGGAGCTCCTCATCCACTGGCGTGCTGCAGGTAGACTCTAAAACGGGCGTGGCCGTGGCAAGAGATGCAGGCACCACCACTGTCTACTATGAGATCCCTGGGCTGCTGAAGACCTACAGAGAGGTACTGTAACGACAACCTTACTACCAGAGAACATTTGTGTGTTAGAGATGGGGATGAAAGTATGTTGTGCCACAACAAATGGTTTAATCATGATTATCCAAACAGAATACGCTACCCCGGTTTCTAGAGGTGGACAACACTACCCACTGGGCACACAGTGGTTGAATCAACGTTGTTTCCCCGTCATTTCACTGAAATGACGTTGAACCAAAGTGGAATAGACGTTGGAATTGACGTCTGAGGGGGGTGCAGAAGTCTAAGGCAGTGCTAGAGGCGTCACTCGAGATCCGGTTTCGATCCCGGGCTGTGTCGCAGCCGGCCTCGACCGGGAGATCCATGAGGCGGCGCACGATTGGCCCTGCATCGTCCGGGTTAGGGGAGGGTTTGGTGTTTCCCGCCGACATATTGGTGCGTCTGGCTTCCGGGTTAAGCGAGCAGTGTGTCAAGATGCAGTACGGCTTGGCAGGATCGTGTTTCGAAGGACGCATGGCTCTCGACATTCGCCTCTCCAGTTAACAGCGTTGTGACAAGACTGTAACTACCAATTTGGACATCACAAAATTGGGGATAAAAAAAATTATACAAATAGAATTGACGTCTGTGCCAAGGGGCACCTTGTGTCCTATCCTAGAGCAGACCTGAAGTCTTAAGGTAGAGTTCTACACAGTAAACATCTGACACTATAAAGATGCTTATAAGACCATCATCATGATCAGTACTAGATGATCATGGCTGTCTCAGTGTAATGTGTGTGACGGCCCTCCCCTCCCACCCCCTGCTGTGGGTCTGATGTCTCCACAAAGAGACACGCAGGCAGCATGGAGAAGATTAATTAGCCCAGCCTTCCTCTTTGAGATGGAGCGCTCGCTCTCAAAGAACATCTCTCACCGCCTCGTCTGTCTGTCTCTTCCAGGCAGCTCCCTCTTTCCGGCTGTGTTCCTGTGTTTACATATGAATCTTTCCCAATTAGCTGGGAGTGAGTGACTGAGGATGATCAGTGTGGAGTGGATTAGATAGATGCTATCTGGATCAGTAGCTAACACTCCGACAGGAACAACACATCTTAAAGGAGAAGGCTCTGAATGGAGATGTTAACCGGTACCGTGTTGCTGTACTGAACACGGAAGTGAATAGGCCCAGCTGTTCAATTCAATTTGCACATACATAGGATTTAAATCACAGGACAGGTGAATGCAATGTGGAGGCTAGCTGGAATTGTTTTTACCAGTCCCTGTAACTTTTATATCAGTCCAGATGAAGGAAAGTAGACAATGAGCGAAGACTTCTTTACAAACTTGAGATTCACCCCAAGTAATACCAGTGTTATGACTCACTGTGTTGGTTTGTGCCAGGTGGTGGTGGAGGGGGCCACCAGGACAGCGGTGATGGCTCACCCTGCAGTGGTGAGGGGGGACACCAGGATACTGCTCACCACCAGAGAGACGGGAACCAACCTCATAGGCTCCTGCTCCTCTGCCCAGACTGCCTCCATCGCCCTGCTGCACCCAGAGACCTCCGTCAGCTGCCACCTGAGCTTCACCAGCGACGCCGTCGAGTTCTCCGCCCATGACGTCTACCTCACACACATCAGCTTCGACCCCAGCACCGGTAAGACCTGTTCTCGGGCTCAAGGAAGATGAGTGTTGGGCAGTATGTTTACTGAATGGTCTTTTCTCCAACCTTCAGTTTACTTGTATATAATGGATTTGACCTTCACATCATTAATCACCCATTAGAAATGCATGCAGCAGGAGGGATTTACTAAACCCACAGTGGGTCAACTGGTGTGTGTGTGCAGTGCAATGCACCAGGGGCTGTTCTGGCAAAGAGGGCAAGTAAGTTCTGTTTACAAGGGAATAATTTACTGAAGGCCATAAATGGTGTTGGGGTGATATATTCAGCAGAATGGGTCTAATTGTTTTGGGGAGTTTGGGGCTCCTCTCCTGCCCTGGCCCAATGCAGGCTTATGGTGGGGGGGGGGGGGACTAATGGGCCTGTATGAATGTGAGATGACTCTGGAGTAGGGTTGGAGGGGAAGGTAAACTGACTAAACACCAGCACAGGTGGGGAAAGATTCTCCCTCCACTATTGCTACATAAGGGATTAGAATTCAGTGGGTTCTAATCATGTTTTAAATGGAATTCTCATGGTTATTGCGTTTGTGCCTTTTTAAATAATGTTCTAATGAAGAGGCTTTTAATGGGGAAATCATGTTTTAAGCTTCTGGGACCGTGTGGTTGTGGAAGACGAGCATAGTCTTTAAGAAGTAGATTCTAAGAAGCATCCATAAACATGAACAACTTGAAGTAAGACCAATTTTGATGTCACCTTCCTCTTTAGAAACACTGACACCTATTTTTTACCTCTCTACCTCCGCCCTCTCTCCCTCTCCCCCTTCCAGGCTTCTACTCCTGCTCTCTGACCCTGCAGTCTCTGAGTGACCAGCAAACACGGGTGCTGAGCCTGTCCATGACCAGCCTGTTGGTGAGGGCTGGGGTGGAGGGCAGTGCCTTCTCTGGGGAGCAGGTCAGTGCCAGGCTGCCCGTGGAGACAGGCCTGTATTCTGACCAGACAGAGCTGCTGCTCAGCAACCTGCAGCCCGACGCAGAGCTCACTGTCTACGGCCCTGCCGCAGCATTCGGCAGCCTGGAGGTATGTCTGTCTGTCAATCAATCAACTTTATTTGAAAGTGCTTTTTGACGTGGGTCTCATACCTTCCAGAAGCCGTTAAAAATGGAAAAGGGAAATTAATGATGAGGACAATGAGGGAGGTATAACATTTGGCACTGGATGTCACTTCTCCATAACCCCAGTGTTTCACCCACCATCTACTCCTGTCTGTTAGGTGTCGTCCAGCTCTCCTTCCATCTCGGTCCAGGAGAGAGAAGTGTTCCACGGCTTCCCCAGTTACTCTAAGTACACGGTCAGTGTGGTGGACCCCCAGGCTGCAGCCTCAGCCTCCGTGTCCATAACCAGCTCATCCACTGGCCAGATCCTCATCATCCCGGTCACCGTCATCCACGTGACTGATCCCAGCACCACAATGCAAGGTCAGCTAGCGATATGGTAGATGTGATAACTCTGTGATGGTGCAGGATTGTAAAAGGGGGATACTTTCAACACCCTTTAATAGTATTTGAGATAATTATAGCAGTGTTGGGACACTTTCCTTGAAAATATTCAGGTCAGTCATTTTATCTGAGAGCGGTATTATTATAGCATCAGTAGGAAAGCAGCAGACTGCAGTGTGAAGTCTGCATCCTCTGACCAGCCATCCATAAAGCCATTCGTTTTTCATGGGCTTGAAAAATGGAGCCCGTTAGGATTTCACTGAAGTGTCAACTAGCTCCACCCCATTGTCGTTGCAGTATCAAAACATTCAACTGTATTTTTTTTTTTTTTTTGTACCTTTGTACAAGGTAACGCGCTCATAATTGTTAGAAAGAAGCACTGAGCAGTGTCATGTCCCAGTCTCACCCGTCCCTTTTGTCCTCTCCAGCTGCTGCTTCCGTGGTTGCCACGGAGGGAACCCTTTTCCTGCAGCCCTTCAAAGACTCTTACCAGATGATGTTCTTCACCATCTTCGCGCTACTGGCTGGCACTGCCATCATCATCATCGGTGAGTAGCCACATCCCCAACTAAGATTGTGTTTTTGCAGGAAACCTGTCATCACTTTACCTTGTTAGCAGGTCCGCGTAGATCACTCCAATATAATAAAAAACATGTGGGTTGGATAGTGAATGTTTTGATGTTGATACTGCAAAGCTTCAGGGACCATGAAGACATTTGACCATTCTAACAGGTAACATTAATGTTCTCTTCCTACCCAGTATGCCATGCACTGTTCTCTCAGAGGGACTTAGCACCTCACCCAGCCTTCATTCAGAGGACACCGTCCCCTTCAGGTAGAGACCTGTCATTGTTTACATTATGTCCACTTTTAAATAGTGTTGACTTCAGTTTGCCCATTTCTAATAGGCTTTATACCTCTGCAACACAATTGAATTGAAAGAGGTAACTGCAGTAAATTGATATTTTATTTCAGCTGTGTTTGGCAAAAGGTTGCTTTTCTCATTTGCTTAGTAGACATTTGTTGAATAGCCGTTTGGAGACATTGATTAGAGCTGTTTATTGCTCATATACTCTGCTCCATTGAGGGTGCTTGAGTTTCAGTGCTGTTCCATTTGTTTAGCCTGCTGTACCTCACTCCCACCTCTGATTCAGGTTTTGCCTCACCCGTCTCAAACTCCTTCACCAACAACATGACCTCCCCGGACACAAGGAGCAGCCACAAACTACGACTCTTCTCCCCAGACTATAACTCCCGGTAGAGATCCCTACAGTACCTACCCCAGCTTCTGACAACACCCCAGGCCTGAACTCTACATGGGATTGGGCTGTGGTGCCTTTGTCACTCAGAGGAGAATGGCAGAGAATCGTACTGCTTAATTCGGTCATATGTACAGTATTCAAAAGTATATGAGGTTTGTTTTAGAAAGGGGCAAGCTCTTACAAAGTTGCATTTTCATTTAGTCATGCATTGATGTCAATGGGAGACTAAGTGAACATTTGACTTAAATGGAAGTTATGATTTGCCCCATAATGTGCACTTCAATTAGGACTGAAAACAGACTTTAAGCAATATGAAGTCAACAGGGCTATCTTTGTGTGTGTGCGTGTTCTCAATTGGGTAGAAGTCTGTCCTCTCCTCGACGACTCCTCCCCAACATGACTCGGAAACCGATAAGTGGTCGCCATATGTAGGAGAGTGTAAATTTGTGAACTGAGAACTTTGCTCGTCTCCTTGATACGCTACTTATGTTATCTATAAAATGTCTGGCACATCCAGCAACATTTATTTTTACCACATAACACATATTTTGGTATTCCTCCTCTGCAAATGTAATTTGCCTTATGATGCGCAAGTGGAGAAGTCTCATTTCATACAAGCACATTTGTTTGCACGTTTCCTGGAGTACCTTTGACCATTTTCAGAGGTGAGGATGGAGGAAAGGATTCAAGGAGTTCAAGCAACACCAATTGAGAATCTCCCTGTGTGTATGTGAAGCACAGCACAAACCATCCCTGCCCAAACTGCAACAAGATTTGTAGGTCACGGATTGGCCTGATCAGCCGTCTCCGGACCCATGACCAGCCAGACCATGTGTGAATCATGGTGTGTGTTTTTGTGTGTGAAGCATGGTACATTAAACTAGTTTGCTTTTTTGTTTTTGTACTCTGTTTTCAGTATTTGTAGTTATACCGTGTTATGTTTGGTTTCAGACCAATACTTAACTGTTGCAGCCTCTTAAAATTAACAAATTTATACTCCCATTTTGCTTTTCACATTTAATAGTTTTGCTTTTCTAAGCTTGAAGATATGTGTTGTTGATCAATAATTGTTGCTTTGAAACTCAGGAATTTGACAAACTACTCTCCTGGATGGCCTAGTTGTCAGCAGCAAATGATAATATGAAGATGCTGATTTCAGGTTATGTTTAAATGTTATTTTGGGGAAATGTAGCATATTGATTTTGTGAAGTATAACCACTGAATCCGTCCATTTTGTTAGTGTGCATATTAAGGACATCACCTATGTTCAAAAGCAGGATATGGTCAGTCAGTATGTTCACTTTGATGACATTCTTGTTTTGAAACTTGGTTGTATTTAACCATTTTTTAATGCTTTGGTCAGTACAGTGCTTATTGAGCCTAAAGACAGGCAGCTCTTCTGTTAATCACCAATGTGAAATAGTTTGGAAATGTGAACCATCTTTCAGTTTTTCATTATATACCGAACAAAAATATAAACACAACATGCAACAATTTCAAAGATTCTACTGAGTTAGAGTTCATGTAAGGAAATCAGTCAACCAACTGAAATAAATTCATTAGGACCTAATCTATGGATTTCACATGACTGGGAATACAGATATGCATCTGTCGGTCAAAGATGCCTTACAAAAAATGGGCCTCACAATGGGCCTCAGGATCTCGTCCCGGTATTTCTGTGCGTTCAAATTGCCATCGATAAAATGCAGCTTATGCCTGCCCATACCATAACCCCACCGCCACCATGGGCACTCTGTCCATAACGTTCACATCAGCAAACCGCTCGCCCACAAGACGCCATAGACGTGGTCTGCGATTGTGAGACCGGATGGACGTACTGCCAAATTCTCTAAAACGACGTTGGAAGCAGTTTATGGTAGAGAAATGAACATTCAATTTTCTGGCAACAGCTCTGGTGGACATTCCTGCAGTCAGCATGCCAATTGCACGCTCCCTCAACTTGAGATATCTGTGGCATTGTGTTGCGTGACAACTGCACATTTTCAAGTGGCCTTTTATTGTCACAAGCACACTGTGCACCTGTGTAACGATCATGCTGTTTAAAAAGCTTCTTGATATGCCACACCTGTCAGGTGGATGGATTATCTTGGCAAAGGAGAAATGCTCACTAACAGGGATGTAAACAAATTTGTGCACATTTTGAGAGAAATAAGCTTTTTGTACATATGGAAAATTTCTGGGATCTTTTATTTCAGCTCATGAAACATAGGACCAACCAGTTTAGATGTTGCGTTTATATATTTGTTCAGTGTACAATCCCTTCAGTATCTTAGCAACCGAAGTGAAGTAGCAATGTTGTAAATTACCTATGTATTACGAGGCATATGTTCATGTACTGTATGTATGCGCCGAAGGCCTTTAAGCAAGCTCTGATGATTTGTTATTGAGGCCTATTGAGACTGCACTGCATTGTTTGGAAGAATAACTACTATTTTGGTATTTGGAGAAAGAAAGCTGTGAAACTTTCAAGGTGATTTATGTTGAATGCTTTCAGTTTTAATGTGCAGACAGTGTATTATTCCCCTGCTTTCCTTGTGTTTTAAACATCTTGCCTTACTCATCTCTCAGCAGTGCTATGCAGCAAAGTGGAAATACTAGAATTACCGTCCAGCTTGAGTGTTTGTGAGATCATTTGCTGAATAATAAACATTTTACTTTTCAAATGCTGTTGCCTCTATGAATAACCTGTGGTTATGGCTTCTTGTTTCTTGATTGGAACTTATTAAACCCTGCAGGGAGAACGGAACACACATTCACATTGGAGTGAAAGGGGCGTGTCCTTAGCCAGAACAATCACATTGATTGGAACAGAGGTTACTGTATATTTAAGGCATCCAACAATTGCAGCACACCATTTCCTAAGCATCTGTGGTAGTCGGGGAAAAATTAATATATCCCTTCCATGTGATGCACATGTTTGTCCCCCCTCATTTCCCTCCCGTGTTTGAGCTGTAGGAGCAGGTCCTCTGCATCACAGCTAACTGATTTCGCATCTGTCCCTAAGCCCAGTGATAGTGTCACACACAACGCTCCCTCCCTCTGCCCTGCCACAGACAGAGGGGATGAAGGGAGTGTCATCATCCCAGAGTCTCTGGAGATGTGTTAAAGGTCTGAAATCGCTGATCAAACACCTCGTCCTCCTGCTTGCGTCAGTGGCCTGGCCTAGTGGGACTCAGTCGGTTGCACACAGCTCATCTGTATGCCTGTTCTGGCACAGCGGATGCCAATAACTGCTCGGCAGCCTTAAGTGGGTGTGGAGAAGTGCATGATGGGAAGCAGGATTTGGTGAGCCAGCTGTGGCAGCCATGAATGAGTTCTTAAATCTGTGAGATGCTAATGTGTTATTTTAGTTGATGGCGTTACATTTACGTTGAGCGCTTGAATGTCACAGTCTGTACAGTATGTAGATGAATTAAGGTGCAGGTATACCAATTAAAATGGGAGTGGGACTGGAGGAAGAATGTACACAAAAACACCAGAGATATGTAAACACACATGCATATACCTGCTCCAATGATTGGGATGTGCATTACAGGTCCTTGGTATTTGGCAATATATTTCACTCACTTGTAAACAGATGCTCTAAAGAAAGAGCCTCTGCCCTTGCTTGAATGTTGTGTGGCTGTTTGAAAAGAGAGCCAGCTGCTTAGCTCAGGCCATGGCCAACACCATGTGGTTCATGGGCGCATTTTAGAGCAGAGAAAAAAATAATACTAACACGAGGAATAAAATGCACAAGAATTAAGCTATATACAGGGCTAAGCAGTACCAGATCATTGTGCAGAGGTATTTGAGGTAGATATGTACATGAAGGCAGGGTAAAGCAAGGATAGATAATTAAGAGTAAGAATAAATAACAGAGTAGCAGCAGCATATGAGTGTGAAAGTGTGTGGGTTTTGTGTGAGAGTGTCAGCGTAGTGTGTGAACACACGCACAATTGTTTTTAGTTGTATTGTTTGTATATCGTTGTATATAACATTTGTGACTGTCCTTGTCCATCAGTGTTTTGATACTTTTTGTGGAACCCAGGAAGATGGCATTAGCTGCTGCTTCGGCAAAAGCTAATGGGGATCCAAATAAAAAAACTGACAAAACAACAGCATAGAGTCAGTGCAGACAGTCCGTGTAACCATTTAATTAACCGTTTAGCAGTCTTATGGATTGGGGATAGAAGCTGTCTCGGAGCCTGTTGGTCTGAGAGCTGATGCTCCGGTACCGTTTGCCTGACGGTAGCAGAGTGAACAGTCTATGGCTTGGATGGCTGAAGTCTTTGACAGCTTTCCAGGCCTTCCTCTGTCACCGGCTGACATAGAGGTCTTAGATAGCAGGGAGCTAAGCCCCAGAGATGTACTGGGCCATCCGCACCACCCTCTGTAGCGCTTTGCGATCGAGGATGGTGCATTTGCCATACCAAGCAGTGATGCAGCCAGTCAAGATGTTCTCGATGGTGCAGCTGTAGAACTTTTTGAGGATCCGAGGACCCATGACAAATCTTCCTGGAGGGGAAAAGGCACTGTCATGTGTGTGGACCATGTTAAGTTCTTAGTGATGTGGACGCCAAGGAATTTGAAGCTCTCGACCCGCTCCACTACAGCCCCGTTGCTGTGGATGGGGGCGTACTCTCCCCTCTTTGTCCTGTAGTCATTGATCAGCTCCTTGGTCTTACTGATGTTGAGGGAGAGGTTGTTGTTCTGGCACCACACTGCCAAGTCTCTGACCTCCTCCATGTAGGCTGTCTCATCACCGTCGGTGATCAGGCCTACCTCCGCCATGTTGTCAGCAAACTTGATTTCGTACAAGGGTTAATTAAAGTGAGGTGATTGTAATCAAAACTGTTTTTTTTATTATAGACTTGTCATTGTTTGCAGAATAGCACATGCACTGTGCATACTGACATCATACAAGCAGGACTGAGGTCAATCATGCACGCTAAACTAAAGTAGACAGTCAATTTATTTTCCCCCGTTAGTGTGTGAGAGTTGTGAAAAAACCTACCTGCCAACCTGTCTACCTAGAAGCTGTCTTGGTCACCACATGCGTTCCAGATGGGTTAATGTACTGACAGGGGAGGAAATCAATGAGACCATGGGTTGTGAAGGAGACCTGAAGAATATCAAGGCTGGCTATCCCCTCTCCCTGAACGATCCGGACCAGAGCAAAGATTTCCTATCGACCACCGTCTGGAAGCCACAGTGGTTATAGATGATGAGAAAGATTATGAGCCAAATGGAAGCCATTAAGATGTGACATTATCCACAGAGCTCAGTTAGTTTATGAAATATAATAGCTACACTACGGTATATTACACCTGAGATTGTGTTGTTTTTGTGAAGCCATGCAGGATGAATAGGTTGAAAGTTATGTGCAATCTCAATCTCCTGTTCCTCTTAAATTCCTACAGCTTTGATTTATATTGATTTGTGATGAAATACCTGACATACATAATGCCTTTCATTACAAATGTAGCCCTATAGCCCACCAGAGTTCTGTGTTTGTGCAATATTTTCTTCAATGGTGTGCCCAGTGCCCACTCCCCATTCACATCCATCACACAAGTACTGCATGCTGCATGGACTCATATCTTCATGAAGAATTGGGCTTTGTAGAGCTGAGCACAGGGTACTAGGCTGGTGGAGTTCTTGGCATTCTCTGTCAAAACTCTTTCCACACTGCTTGCTTAATGATAGGGCCTCCTTTTCCATCACAGAGCGGGCCAATGCTTTGTGAAGCTGAACTCAGAGAGAGCCTCGAAATGGCTTTGCCTCAGCGGAATATATGAGTGGTTTCACACTGACAATCTACAGGGCGGGCACTCGTTCACTGGCACCAAGCACAGAACTGACTGGTCATCCAGAGGAAGGAAGAAGAGTGCAGAGAGGACCATAACAATGACAATGTCTTTCAAAGTGCTTTACATCTTGTGGGTGGTGACTTCCCTCATCCACAACTAATGTGTCGTACCCTGCAGGGTGATGCACATTTTTTCACTCTTGGTTAGACTATCAAAACTAGCGTCCTGTCCAAAGGGTGTACTGGTACATGAAGTTGCCTCACGCTACAGAAACAGGAGATGAGCTGTTCCAGCTCGCTCAAGCCAAGGCTACTTAGTTATTTATTACTCCTGGTGCCGGAGAGGTGAGAGGTTGATTACGGGCAACTAGAAGCAGAGGGATAGACCGGGAAGCAGCAGACGGCTATGTACACAACTGAAGGGGATACTTGACGTTGGTGAAGGTTGAATGCTGCATGTCAGACTGGGTGGTATGTAATTTGACACTGGGGACAAATGCTGGACCTGAAATGGAAGCCACTGGGGTAAGGCATCTGGTAACACACTTCTGGTAGCATCTGCAAGGGCACTTAGCTCCGATACCATCACCTGATACCAGCTACTGGTGAATGCTGCACTGCATGCCCATCTGGATACCATGTGTCCGAGCCTGGGTTAACTCAGGCATCAGCAGGTCCGGCCTGCTCACTGCCATGGGGATTAGGGAACTGCAGCAAAAACCCTTATACACTACATCTGCACTGGCCTGCCACTCACTCTTGGCTTTCTGCTGCACAGCCCTACTGTCTACTTTTATAAGTGAATAACTAACTTCAAGTACTGTAGTTAGTGTACAATCCTTCCTGGCTCCTTCTGGACTTACAGTGGAAGTGAAGCAATCCCCTCAGGTTTATGAACATAATGTTCGTCCAAATGCAGTGTAACAGCATCCAAGATTACAGCACCTCGCTTGTTCGTTGAAATATTGATCAAAGGGAAAAATAGTGTGGGAAAAAAAGACTGAAAAGAGAGATTGGGAAGGGAAATGTGTCTGAACATGGTCGTGTGTTTCTGTAGACTAGCAGGAGCTGTGTGCATCTCTCTCTCTATCACCTCCCCATTGGCTTTGATAACAGAGCCACTAACAGGGAGAAGATGATCACAGCCAGTAGAGTGAATAATGCACTACTCCGGTACCATTCCTCAGTCTCATTTAATGCATAATGTACTTCCAAACCTCTCAAGGATGAAAGTGATATTATGAGATATCATGGAGATGGCTTCTTAAGGCAGGCGACAGGGCGGTGTCATGGTGAAAGAGCAGAGCTGTCTGTCTGGGGGTTGCTTTCATCTGATGGATTTGTTGTTGCTGTTTTGAGAAATGTTACCCAAAAAAACAAGTTTTTCTCTCATGATGTAGTAGTAATGGTATACACACAGTATGATTCCAAACAGGTTTCTAATGTTTACTGCCAACACTGCCAATCCTCATTTCAGTGTAAATACATGTGATACCCTGTTGGTCAATGAATCTGAATAGATCAACACACCTGTGCAAACACACAGTCACACACACGCACATCAATTTAAGTCGGAGAATGATCACCTGTCTCATAACCTCTTTTGAGGCCAGTCGCGCCACCCATGGACAGCCCTCTCTTTCCCAGTGTCATTTAGCATAGGGTGCTGCTCCAGGCCCTTAGGGACTGGCTCGGTGGAAAGATGCTACCTGCAGCCACGCATACCAATGTGCTGCGTCGTTACAAATAAGTCCTTCCTGATACAAGCACTGTCACATGCAATTCCCACCACACCCCCACATCAGCACAAAGGCCAGTGATACAGTTGCTGTTTTTGTGGAATGCATTTTGGGGATATTCACCATGTGACGGCTGAAATATACTACACAATCAGAATTGATCCGTTGTAAATAGATTGACACTGATGTAAAGGACGTCATGCTCCTTGCTTAGCGAGTACCATTTCCTCCTGATTCGGCTCACACCGAGGCTCAAACACAGGACCATTGCCTTATTAGCCCACGTGACCGCCCTACTGAAGCATCTTACCAGTCAGCGGCGCAAGTGGCGACACTTCAGGCTGAGGAGTACATTTCACACATCCTCATGTGCTACCCTGGCATTTATGGCCAGTAAAAGCTTTTTAGATGGATTTACTATTGAACAACAAGGTTCCATCACAGAGGCTTAAGAACAACTGACATTGGGTGGTGGGGGACATTTTGTTACGTGGGTCTGGGGCATGCACGTAATAAAAAACTTATTTTAAATGCTCATTTCTAGTGACTTTTGTGAAAAGGATACCGACAAATATTAACTTACAAATTAGCAAATTTACAAGGTTAAATTTACATGCAGTGGCCATGTATTAGGGCCTTGGCCAGTCATACTGTACTGAATACCAGTGGGACTGTTAATGTGGATACATTCAATTAAACAACCATTTTGTACTCTTTCTCTGCTATTGTATGATTTCTTTACTAGTATTTTTCTCACTTAAGGTCATGTTTTTTATTGTCACATACACCAGATAGGTGCAGTGAAATGTGTTGTTTTACAGGGTCAGCCATAGTAGTACACTAAATTAGGGTTAAGGGCCTTGCTCAAGGACACATCGACAGATTTTTTCATCTTGACGTCTCAGGTATTCAAACCAGCACACTTTCGGTTACTGGCCCAACACTGTATGGTTTGAAACTTAACGTAATATTTTCAACTCATAATACAGTTATTATGCTGTAATAATAACCAGTAACATATACAGTTAAAAACTGTTTTAATTTCAAAAGGGTAGTCATCTCCACTCTACAAAATGTATTTTTTTTTTATATCATCATGGCTGCCTCTCTCCTACACAAAGTTAACACATGCAATATACCCTCTAGACGAGGGATGAGCAAATAGAGAGCAAAATTATTTTTAGTGGCCCACCCTTGACAACAGAGAGAAAAAATGCCATCATTTTTTTTCGAGGCATTACTGAATTATTCAATGTAACAAATCAAACATTAAACCTCGTAAACAATACATGGTGATTCATGGTAACCTTGTAAACAATTCATTTAGACCTGGTGTCTATTTGAAACAGGCGTTTATTTGCTGAAATGTGTGCCGTTGCCCAGCTATTAAAAGGGACAGGCAGCTATTTGAGACTTGCCTGCTTTTACCTGCTTCTAACATTGGGGGTCCCCCCTGTCCACCCCCGCTCTGTCATATGTCTCTAATGCCCTATTAGCACAGGACTAGTGTTTACTGAACGTTGGTTATGTAATTATAGCCCCAGAATGTCTGTTATTCCAATGGACAATTCACGATTAGTTTTTTCCAAACTGTATTTCTTTTTTTTTTTATTAATAAATTGACAGTCATGATAACCTTGCAAGACTTTTTTCTAGGCGAGAAGATATAAGTCAAGGTGATAACAGGCTACACTGATAACTCGAGCTTGGTTCCCAAGTTTCTAAACCATACCAAACTATCTTTGGTATATTTTCGCCATAATATTTGAATTGAGGATGTGTGATCATAATCAGTGGTGACCCGTCATGCAGGGCAGGTGGGGCACATTTTTGCAACAACGTAAAAAAAAATACTAATAATAAATAATTGAGTTAATAAAGCCTCCATACAAACATGGTCTCTTTTTTCCTTTCTTGAGAAAGGCAGTTGCAATATGCAGGTTTTTCAGCCTAACTCAGTGCTTTCTGTGGTGGTGGGACAGCCAGCGGAAAATACGGAGCGTAGGGGTTGGTAATGTTCTCTAGTTGCGCCGTGATTGGCTCAGTGTTCTGTCACTCATGGGGACACGACGTCACTGCCAAATCTAAGGGTAGAGCCCGAAAATTCAAGCCCCTTGGGTGCTGCCATAGAGTTACATTAGATGTGCTCATCCAAGAAGGCTCAGATGACGTCAAATCACTTTATATCTCCAGTAGCTTTAATTGGACTGAATATCCAAGCCTCACAGAAGACCGCAAGCCTGCTAGCTAGCTACAACGAGAACCAGAGAAGCATGGATACACAAGATGCTGCGAGCTCAAGCAAGAGAAAGAACAAGATGGACCAGGACGAGATCCTTGCAACCTTTTTACCTCAGACCCCAATTAAAAATCCACCAGAGAAAAAAGTTAAAGAGGACATTTCCATGTCTGAACTTTTGTCTGCAATCCAGACCCTGACTACTAAACAAAACACTACATTCTCCAAAGGGTCCATCATAGAGCGGGCTACTGAAGAAACAAAGAAAATGTATAATTTGTCAGAGACTGTCCATCAGCTTCACACAGTTGTCAGCGAGAACACGAAAAATATAAAGTTCCTAGAGAACAAGCTGAAGATACTGCAATCCCCAAATACTAAGCTGTGTGAGAATGTAGCTGAACTTCAACAGTACTCTCGCAGGTGGAATCTGAAAATCCAAGGTGTAACAGAGGTACAGGGAGAGGACATTGGGAAAGTCATCAATATCCTGGGAAAGGTTGTTCCGTGCATCAAAGACAAGCTAAGAGACGTGATCGACGTGGTACATCGACTTGGGAAACGAAGACCTGATGGACTCCTCGCAATGTCATCCTGCGCTTCACTATTCACCACTACAGGGACATCATCTGGAAAATGGCCAAGGGGAACAAGTTTCTGGACGGGAAGAAGCTTCGCATCAAAGAGGCTCTGATACCACAGGATCAGACTGCCAGGGAGAAACTGTGGCCATTTATACAGAAGGCACGACAAGAGGGAAAGAAGGCTGGGTTCAAGGGCCTATACATGTTCATCGAAGGAAAAAAGATTACTGGTTAACTCTGATGACATGAACCACACTTGAACTGTGAGTACTGCCAATAGTACATTTACTGTACTGAAACAAGTACATTTACCATTCAAACTACAATTTATGAACACTTGCCAAACAAAAAAGGGAAAAGAGGGATTTGTTATACTGTTAACCACCACTACTATCAAGCTTTACTGTTTGTTTTATTGTTCACATTACTACATCTGTTGTCTAGTTTGTGTTTATTTATTTTTTAATGCAGGAGTTTGTTTTCAACTCACTTTATATCATTAACCTGAATGCTAGGGGGTTTCCTTACAAAAAGGAAAGCCTTATTTTATATTGTAAACGTGGTAAAGAAGATTTTGTCCTTCTTCAGGAAACTCATTCATGTGAAAGGGACTTGAAATTTTGGAAGTCACAATGGGGAGACGTGGCCTATTTCTATCATGGATCAAACCATTCTGCTGGTGTTTTGACACTTATCCACAATTTTAAAGGCGACATTCTAGAATCCACATCTTTACAGGATGAGAGATGGGTCATAGTAACTGTTAAACTTGACAATGCTATTTTCGTCATCTGTAATGTGTATGGACATAACTCACATGCTCCAAAATAAGACCCCTTTTTCCCAATTTACCAGAAAATTACAGGATTTACACAACAAATACTTTTGCTTTTCTAATTCTCTCCGGGGATTTTAACAAAACACCTGATGACTCTGCTGATCGTTTTCCTCCTAGAATGAGTCAAAGCCCTCAAAATAGCAATATCATCACAACATTATGCAAGGATCTCACTGTTGATGATGCCTGGCATTATTTCAATCTGGATGCAAAGGGATGTACCTGGAACAACAAAACTATGTCACACAAATCTAGAATATATTTATTCCTTATTTCCCCTTTTTGTTACAATTTGTTAGAGATGTACACTACTGGGCAAAAGTTTTAGAACACCTACTCATTCAATGGTTTTACTTTATTTTTGACTATTTTCTACATTGTAGAATAATAGTGAAGACATCAAACTATGAAATAACACATATGGAATCATGTAGTAACCAAAAAAGTGCTAAACAAATCAAAATATATTTAATATTTGAGATTCTTCAAATAGCCACCCATTACCTTGATGACAGCTTTGCACACTCTTAGCATTCTCTCAGCTAGCTTAACCTGGAATGCTTTCCCAACAGTCTTGAAGGAGTTTCCACATAAGCTGAGCACTGGTTGATTGCTTTTCCTCTCTTAATTTCGCCTACAATACGGACTTGGTGGTGCACATGTAGACGCGAACCTGTTATAGATAAATGTATTCTTTGAATATTGTAAGAGCATTCATTGTCTGCTTATATGGCCCCTTTATTTATCCTATGGTTCTGACTTGGTGTACAGGGAGAACACTAAGAACAGGCCATGTTCTGAATTCTGTCTGTACATTTCAAAAGTGCTGAACAAATTTCTTCCTAACTCGCTCATTAATGTCTTAATCGAAATTACGGATTGCATAGTTTTGTACATCTAAATTGTCAGTAGAAACCGAATGTTTAAGAAAGTCAGCCCTATCAGTTGCTTTTTAAAAAGGCAGTAAATTAGGCTGAATAAACTGTTTCGCTGCCAGACAAGGCTCTGCTGATAGCCAGGTGTAGCAGTGGTAAGGTGTTGGGACTGCTGTTAGGACTCTGCTGTTGGGACAGCTTTATGTAGGCCCTAACCGTTGTGGGCACCCTAGCAACGCACTTGCACTTTATATGGCTATGGATGAAAAAGTGAATTTGTCATTTCCAAAAGTATAGCTCAGTTTTATGCCGCTTTGCAATCTATTAACAGCAAGGGTTGCGTTAAATAGGCGCAATCTTTTTTTATGATGCATTTGGTGAAGTTCAATTAATTTGCACAAAACGTAGGTATAAACATAAGCATTCACTGTGAAAGTTAATAGACTACATTAACCCTTCATATGTAGGCTATGCGCAGCACTTCGTTCAATTTATCGAATCAGTTATTGTTTCTTGCGCAAACCGGAAGCAACACCTGTCAAACTCAGACATTTATCTCAAAACACAGGGATGTCGATTCGCACTGAACCAGTATTAGAGGACTTTGGAGTTTATCAAAAAACAGTAGGTTATTCTATCTGGAATTGTTACTCTCCTGCTATGTCAAAATGACTGACATGGCAGATTCAGACGGGACTAAAATGACAGATCCTCCCCCAGTAAAACTAATCCCGTCCCAGATTAATCCCGGATTAGTTTTGCTGGGGAGGTCGGGTAATGTTATTATGTGCACGAGCACCAAACACAATATCTGTAATTTTAGTCCCGCCCGAATCTGCCATTATTTTGACATGGCAGGAGAGTTACAATATCAGACGTAATAACCAACTCTTTGCAAACTCCAAAATCCTCTGATAATACTAGTCTCGTGCGAATCGACATCCCTGTGTTTTGAGATAAATGTCTGAGTTTGACAGGTGTTACTCGCGGTTTGAGCAAGAAACAATAACTGATTCGATAAATTAAACTATATGCTGCTCATAGCCTTTTATATGAAGGGCCTACATGTATCAACTTTCACATTGAATGACTTTGTTTACGTTTTGTGCGAATGAATTGAAGATCGTCAAATGCATCATTTAACAAATTTATCGAGGGGGTCATTTAGGACGTCTTCTACTGCGGATCGCTCAAATATCCTAATGATTATGATCACACTTCCTCAATTCAAATATTATGGTGACACTATACCAAAGATAGTTTGTTATGGTTTAGAAATTTGGGAAGCAAGCTCGAGTTATCAGTGTACCCTGCTATTGCCCGGACTTGTTGAAATATCTTCACGCCAAGAAAAAAAAACTCCAGGCTTCCGTTATAACTGTCAATTTATAAAACCTTTTTTTAATTATTTTTTTTAAGCAAGAAATACAGGGGGCAGTTTGTAAAAAATGAATCCCGTCCGCATCGTCCTCTGGAATAACGGACATTATGGGGTCTACATAACCAACGTTCTCTAGTAATATTAGTCCCGTGCGAATAGGGCTTTATTAAACCACAATTTTGCACCAAACAGATTCTTAAAACTTGAAAACCCCGCCTACTTGACAACCACCATCTGTTTACGAAAAGTCACGGGTACAACGTGGACCGGAGGATGACAAGGAGACATTTTACGGTGGCTTGGAACCGTAGCCTACAAGGGATTAATTTCAGATAGTCTCGTATATGTTTCGAATAAATTGGCAAACTAAAGGGATATGAGACAGCTGGTTCGACGTCCTTTTAAGGGTTAAATGTGTTTTCTTCCCTAACTGGAGTGGTTTTCGGAGATTAGTTGTAGCTGTTGGAACGCGCTTTGCACTGGGCACATTTCATTCTCGCTCTTTCAAACAGAACATGGAAACAATGGCGAGGCGCAAAAAGGCACATCGGGTTGGAGTTTAACTGCGCGTAGCCATAACGCAGGTTGAAAACGGGCTTCGAGAAAACTGAGATCGGGGGGGAAGCCGGAGTCGGAGCGAGATGGAAAGCCCGACCGAGAACCCAACCAGTGCTGCGGAGTATCTGAAGGAGCTTAATAACATTATCGAGACCCAACAGGAGTTACTGGAGATGCACAAGACTAGGATAGAGGAGCTGGAGCTGCAAGTGTCCGACTTGTGTTCGGAAAACGCCTGCTTGAAAGACCAGTACCAGCGGCACCTGGCTACATGTAGGCTGCTGCAACAGGGCAACAGCCACGCAACGTTAGGCGCTATAAAGGAAAACATCACCCAAGAAAAGTAAGAATTAATTGCACCCACTGCACTATTGAAAAACATTTGATAGATGTCGCAATTAATGTCCCATATTTTACTAAGTCCTTGGCAGGAATCTACTCTTTAAACCCCAGATAAACGCACACCAACTAACGTACACTTTTGTATAATGTTATAGATTAAAAAACTCTCTATAGACTTATAGCTAATAACATAGACTAAAGTAAAGGATTGCGTCGAAAGTTATTTTCTAAGAGATCAAATTGGACACTGGCGTTCTATTTCAGCCAAGCCAGTAGGCTTTTTAACGCCACAATATAACTGAACAATAATAGGCCCTACATAGGTCAGTGGCAAGGCCCCCAAAATGTTGATACCTCTACCCCAAGGTATAACAAAATACAACCATGTTTCTCCATATCTCTTAAGTTCTCCCATATGTGAAATGGATGGTTGTGTAAAAATATTTTACTGCAAAAGTGGTTAAATTGATAGCTATTGAGACACACCCACTTAACTAAAAAAGTGCAGAATAATACCTGGCTGGAGGGGGGTGGGCAACATAACCTCATGTAACCCAATTTTAAAAATATTTTTTATTTCACTTTTATTTAACCAGGTAGGCTAGTTGAGAACAAGATCTCATTTACAACTGCGACCTGGCCAAGATAAAGCCACGCAGATTGACACATACAACAACACAAAGTTACACATGGAATAAACAAACATACAGTAGAAAAAAAGTCTATATACAGTGTGTGCAAATGAGGTAAGGCAATAAATAGGCCATGGTGGCGAAGTAATTACAATTTTATAAATTACATCGAAGTCGAGGATCGGTAGGATGGTCAGTTTTACGAGGGTATGTTTGGCAGCATGAGTGAAGGATGCTTTGTTGCGAAATAGGAAGCTGATTCTAGATTTAATTTTGGATTGGAAATACTTAATGTGAGTCTGTAAGGAGAGTTTACAGTCTAACCAGACACCTAGGTATTTGTAGTTGTCCACATATTCTAAGTCAGATCCGTCCAGAGTAGTGATGCCAATATCGCAAGCTCTGAAATTGCTCAAATTTGGAATACAAGTAGTTACCTGTCTGCCATACATACATACATACATACATACATACATACATACATACATACATACATACATACATACATACAGTTTAAGTTGGAAGTTTACATACACTTAGTTTGGGGTCATTAAAACTCATTTTTCAACCACTCCACAAATGTCTTGTTAACAAACTATACTTTTGGCAAGTCGGTTAGGACATCTACTTTGTGCATGACACAAGTATTTTTACAACAATTGTTTACAGACAGATTAATTCACTTATAATTCACTGTATCACAATTCCATTGTGTCAGAAGTTTACATACACTAAGTTGACTGTGCCTTTAAACAGCTTGAACATTCCAGAAAATGATGTCATGTCTTTAGAAGCTTCTGATAGGCTAATTGACATCATTTGAGTCAATTGGAGGTGTACCTGTGGATGTATTTCAAGGCCTACCTTCAAACTCAGCACCTCTTTGCTTGACATCATGGGAAAATCAAAAGAAATCAGCCAAGACCTCTGGAAAAAACAATTGTAGACCTCCACAAGTCTGGTTCATCCTTGGAAGCAATTTCCAAACACCTCAAGGTACCACATTCATCTGTACAAACAATAGTACGGCTAGTATAAACACCATGGGACCATGCAGACCATACAGCTCAGGAAGAAGACACGTTCTGTCTCCTAGAGATGAGCGTACTTTGGTGCGAAAAGTGCAAATCAATCCCAGAACAACAGCAAAGGACCTTGTGAAGATGCTGGAGGAAACGGGTACAAAAGTAACTATATCCACAGTAAAACGAGTCCCGTATCAACATAACCTGAAAGGCCGCTCAGCAAGGAAGAAGCCACTGCTCCAAAACCGCCATAAAAAAGCCAGACTACGGTTTGCAACTGCACATGGGGGCAAAGATCATAGTTTTTGGAGAAATGTCCTCTGGTCTGATGAAACAAAAATAGAACTGTTTGGCCATAATGACCATCGTTATGTTTGGAGGAAAAAGGGGGAGGCTTGCAAGCCGAAGGGCACCATCCCAACCGTGTTGTGGGGTTGCTTTGCTGCAGGAGGGACTGGTGCACTTAACAAAATATATGGTATCATATGGAAGGAAAATTATGTGTATATATTGAAGCAACATCTCAAGACATCAGTCAGGAAGTTAAAGCTTGGTCGCAAATGGGTCTTCCAAATGGACAATAACCCCAAGCATACTTCCAAAGTTGTGGCAAAATGGCTTAAGGACAACAAAGTCAAGGTATTGGAGTGGCCATCACAAAGCCCTGACCTCAATCCTATAGAAAATGTGTGGGCAGAACTGAAAAAGCGTGTGTGAGCAAGGAGGCCAACAAACCTGACTCAGTTACTCCAGCTCTGTCAGGAGGAATGAGCCAAAATTCACCCAACTTATTGTGGGAAGCTTGTGGAAGGCTACCTGAAACATTTTTGACCCACGTTAAACAATTTAAAGGCAATGCTATCAAATAGTAATTGAGTGTATCTAAACTTCTGACCCACTGGGAATGTGATGAATGAAATAAAAGCTGAAATAAATCATTCCCTCTACTATTATTCTGACATTTCACATTCTTAAAATAAAGTGGTGATCCTAACTGACCTAAGACAGGGAATTTTTACTAGGATTAAATGTCAGGAATTGTGAAAAATGGAGTTTAAATGTATTTGGCTGAGGTGTATGTAAACTTCTGACTTCAAGTACATGGATACATAAACAAGCAGCATAAGGATATCTTCATTCATCTTGAAAATATAGACTTGTAAACACAGATACAATAGGTGGAAATATCAACTATGAATATTTATGATGAATGTAAAATGAATTTTTCCTGACAAAAATGCATACACTTACACCTTTGTTTTGTCTATTGTAATTGTGCTGTAATGAAAAAAAGTGGGCTCAGACAGACTCCCAAAAATGTAATTTCTAAGGTTACTTAAGGATTTTGTATCCCTTAGTCTTGCAATTAAAGGAACATTTCACCCATAAACAAACATTTTGGTATTTGTTTCGTTAGTCCATTGTTAATAAAGACCCACATGTTTTGCATGTCAGCAATCAAGTTTTCAAGATGTGTAACTTTCAAAATACATGAATTCAGCCGGTATGATTAATTTTGCATCATATTATGCTGTGTTTTGAATCATGCATCATACTGGCAGTATTTATGTAATTTGAATGTTGTATATCTTAGAAACTTGATTGATAAGCAAAACATACCAAAATATTGTTTTTGGGAATTGTTTTTCATGAAATCAATGGGGCATTCACAGATTCGTTATAGCTTGACTCAATATGGTGTCCAAAATCAAATATGGCTGCCATTCTAGCATTAGGTTAAATCATCTGTAAATATGACATTTTGTAAATTAGGCATGTTTTTCGGAACTGTGAACAACAATCATGCCTATATAGATTGTGGGTGAAGAATCAATTTTATTCTGAATCCAATATGGCCAACATGGTTACACTCCAACACCTTAGCCTGCATATAAACTCAGCAAAAAAAGAAATGTCCTCTCACTGTCAACTGTGTTTAATTTCAGCAAACTTAACATGTGTAAATATTTGTATGAACATAACAAGATTCAACAACTGAGACATAAACTGAACAAATGTTACTAACATAAATGGAATAATGTGTCCCTGAACAAAGGGGGGGTCAAAATCAAAAGTAACAGTCAGTATCTGGTGTGCCCACCAGCTGCATTAAGTACCGCAGTGCATCTCCTCCTCATGGACTGCACCAGATTTGCCAGTTCTTGCTATGAGATGTTACCCCACTATTCCACCAAGGCACCTGCAAGTTCCCAGACAATTCTGGGGGGGAATGGCCCTAGCCCTCACCCTCCGATCCAACAGGTCCCAGATGTGCTCAATGGGATTGAGATCCGGGCTCTTCGCTGGCCATGGCAAAACACTGACATTCCTGTCTTGCAGGAAATCACGCACAGAACGAGCAGTATGGCTGGTGACATTGTCATGCTGGAGGCTCAAACGCGAATCTGACCATCACCCCTGGTGAGACAAAACTGCGACTCGTCAGTGAAGAGCACTTTTTGCCAGTCCTGTCTGGTCCAGCGACGGTGGGTTTGTGCCCATAGGCGATGTTGTTGCCGGTGATGTCTGGTGAGGACCTGCCTTTCAACTGGCCTACAAGCCCTCAGTCCAGCCTCTTTCAGCCTATTGCAGACAGTGTGAGCACTGATGGAGGGATTGTGCATTCCTGGTGTAAATCCTCGGGCAGTTGCTGTTGTCATCCTGTACGTGTCTCACAGGTGTGATGTTCGGATGTCCCGATCCTGTGCAGGTGTTGTTACACGTGGTCTGCCACTGCGAGGACGATCAGCTGTCCTTCCTGTCTCCCTGTAACGTTGTCTTAGGCGTCTCTCAGTACGGACATAGCAATTTATTGCCCAGGCCACATCTGCAATGCTCATGCCTCCGCACGTTCACGCTTAGGCATGTTGCATGCTGCTTAGGCACGTAAGTTTTCATAACTGTCTGTAATACCGTCTGTAAGCTGTTAGTGTCAAAACGACCGTTCCACAGGTGCATGTTCATTAATTGTTTATGGTTCATTGAACAAGCATGGGAAATAGTGTTTAAACCCTTTACAATGAAGATCTGTGAAGTTATTTGGATTTTTACAAATTATCTTTGAAAGACAGGGTCCTGAAAAAGGGATGTTTCTTTTTTTGCTGAGTTTAAGTAGCCCTTGTTCATTTTGTATTGTGATATTCTGTCTTTGAAATGGTTTCATAAGATTATTGGTATGTCTAGGACTGAGTGGCACCGCCATGCATCTGTTGTCTGCATAGCCGAACCAACTCGGTCAAGCACCGCTTGCATCTCATCCCAGACTTGACGATGAAGGGTCCGGTCACACCTCAGTGATCCGGTCTGATGTAGACTTTCGAGAACAGGTTAGCTAACAAGTTCTGCATAGTGTGCTAACCAGGTTAGCTAACTCGCCGAGGCTGCCTCCCCACGGTGGAGTTGCTGGGGTAGCTCTCTTGTTTAGTATGCATAGCATTAAGTCGCTTTGTTATTCTTAACAGAACGTGCTGCAGTCAAAGGGGCTAGCTAGCCTAGTTTAGACTAAGGAGCCTCACTCCAGAGAACGCGTTTCCACTGCTCCAGAGTCCGATGTTGGCATTGCGCATGGTGATCTTAAGCTTGTGTGTGGCTGCTCGGCCATGGAAACCCATTTCATGAAGCTCCCGACAAACAGTTCTTGTACTGACGTTGAGGCAGTTTGGAATGCGGTAGTGAGAGTTGGACACGCTCACTACTGCATTCTGGGACCTACCAGAATGGGCTGAGCCGTTGTTGCTCCTTGATGTTTCCACTTCACAATAACAGCACTTACAGTTGACCAGGGCAGAAATTTGGCAAACTGACTTGTTGGCATCCTATTACAGTGCCACGTTGAAAGTCACTGAGCTCTTCAGTAAGGCCATTCTAATGCCAATGTTTGACTATGGAGATTACATGGCTGTGTGCTCGATTTTATACACCTGTCAGCAACAGGTGTGGCTGAAATAGCAGAATCCACTGTCCACATACTTTTGTACATATAATGTACTTTAAGTTGGTTCAACTCAATAGATTTGATTTTTAATTGAACCTTTTAACTAGGCAAGTCAGTTAAGAACAAATTCTTATTTACAATGACGGCCTACCCCGGCCAAACCGGACGACGCTGGGCCTGTTGTGCGCCGCCCTATGGGACTCCCAATCACAGACGGATGATTGAATTCGAACCAGGTTTCTGTAGTGATGCCTCTAGCATTGAGATGCAGTGTCTTAGACCACTGCACCCCTCAGGAGCCCACTATAGATGCTAGAAGTCAGCCTGAAGTAAACACTTCTGAAGGTAATATATACACAGAGTACAAAACATTAGGAACACCTTCCCAATATTGAGTTGCACCAACTTATGTCCTCAGAACAGCCATAATTCGTCGTGACATGAACTCTACAAGGTGTCAAAAGCATCCCAGAGGGATGCTGGCCCATATTGACTCCAATTCTTCCCACAGTTATGTAAGTTGGCTGGTTGTCCTTTAGGTGGTGGACCATTCTTGATACACACGGGAAACTCTAGAGAGTGAAAAACCCAGTATCGTTGCAGTTATTGACACAAACCGGTGAGCCTGGCACCTATTACCATACCCCGTTCAAAGGCACTCACGGCTTGGATGTGCTAGGTGGGCTGAGTAGTTGAAGCACAGGACATGCCTTCAAGTATGGGGCAGTGAAGCAAACCTCGCTCTATGAGCCACGTTCCAATTCCCAGCAAGCGGATTACCCCTATTGCCACTGTGTAGATTTGTTTGTCTTTCACACCAACGACCCGAGTTGTATTCCCTGCCCCACCGTTTGCTACAATACCAAAAGGCTAAAATATCTTGGTGAGGTTGCTACGTGTTGTAAAAAGGTTGTTTAGTATTATTACAAGCAGTGCAACTTGTATTTTTTTATGATGATTTTTCTAAATATTCTTTGGTGGCTCACCTCACTTTTCAACAAAATAAATCAGTTATACAGTTAATACAATTAGTATGGCCTTAGGGACAACACAATTTCCTACCTCGACTAGCCTACAGTAAAACAATGCAATGAATATTTGCATTATTGTTTTAATGTCAGTACAATTGTACTCTAGGCTGTAAACAGCAGTGAAAATGTCATTTGAATAATGTTGTAAAAACCCTGTTATTTGAATGTTTCATTCCATTTGGATCAGTTGTAGGTCTGCTCTTGATTGTAAGGTCTAGAAAGGCACAGGACAGTCTGGCTGTATTTTTACTTCTGATGCGCTGTTTGTTGCCAATCATAATTTTCCCAAGTCATCCTCTATAGTCTAGCCACATAGGCCTATGCTCCCAGCAGGCCCAGTTATTTAGGAAAGCTTAACACACGTTTTGCCTCCTTTCCGATCCGAGTCACTATTTATGACCTAGAACCTAACGCTTCAATATAGCCTAAATATTTGTCAATTAACTTTAAAATGTGTTACCTTTTATGTGTGGCATGAACATAACCAGTCACAAATGATCCGATTAGGCTACTTCAAAAGTCTCTTGTAGGCTACCGGCGCACATTCATCCGTTCCACTCAAATATAATTCCAGCATCCAAACTGTGCCCCGGCCATTTAAAGAATGGAAAGAGACATCCGTTACAAACCACCAAAAGGTTTAATGACATTTGTAGATTGTCAAGCCAGGCATTCGATACTGAGTAGGGAGGGATGTATTTTCTGTTTGTCGAGATAGTTTGAGTTTTCAACACCACAATGATGATAAGCGCTCGATGTCAGTAATTGGTATGCAGTTATGCGTTTCTTATTGGTTGCGTGGTGCTTTGGCACAAACCTGTTGGTCGAAAATTGTTGCATATATTTGAATTATAAATATGCTGTCAAAAGGTTTAAAATCTAATTTCCCCCTAGCTGATCATTGTCTGCAGCCGGCTCTGATCTAATCAAATCAAATTTTATTGGTCACATACACATGGTTAGCAGATGTTAATGCGAGTGTAGCGTAATGCTTGTGCTTCTATGTTTCGACAGTGCAGTAATATCTAACAAGTAATCTAACAATTCCACAACTACTACCTAATGCACACAAATCTAAACGGATGGAATAAGAATATGTACATAAATATATGGATGAGCGATGGCCGAGAGGCATAGGCAAGATGCAATAGAGGGTATAAGATAACTTACATTACTCATCGCATATGTATATACTGTATGTAAACATTATGAAAGTGGCATTATTTAAGTGACTAGTGATCCATTTATTAAAGTGGCCAATGATTTGAGTCTGTATGTAGGCAGCAGCCTCTCTGAGTTAGTGATGGCTGTTTAACAGTCTGATGGCCTTGAGATAGAAGCTGTTTTTCAGTCTCTCGGTCCCAGCTTTGACGCACCTGTACTAACCTCACCTTCTGGATGATAACGGGGCGAACAGGCTGTGGCTCGGGTGGTTGTTGTCCTTGATGATATTTTTGGCCTTCCTGTGACATTGGGTGTTGTCGTTGTCTTGGAGGGCAGGTAGCTTGGCCCCGGTGATGCGTTGTGCAGACCACACCACCCTCTGGAGAGCCTTGCGGTTAAGGGTGGTGCAGTTGCCGTACCAGGCGGTGATACAGCCCGACAGGATGCTCTCAATTGTGCATCTGTAAAAGTTTGAGGGTTTTAGGTGACAAGACACATTTCTTCAGCCTCCTGAGATTGGAGAGGCGCTGTTGTGCCTTTTTCACCACACTGTCTGTGTGGGTGGACCATTTCAGTTTGTCTGTGATGTGTACGCCGAGGAACTTAAAGCTTTCCACCTTCTCCACTACTGTCCCATCGATGTGGATATGGGGATGCTCCCTCTGCCGTTTCCTGAAGTCCACGATCATCTCCTTTTGTTTTGTTGACGTTGAGTGAGAGGTTGTTTTCCTGACACCACACTCCGAGTGCCCTCACCTCCTCCCTGTAGGCTGTCTTGTCGTTGTTGTTAATCAAGCCTACTACTGTTGTGTCGTCTGCAAACTTGATGATTGAGTTGGAGGCCTGCATGGCCACGCAGTCATGGGTGAACAGCGAGTACAGGAGGGGCTGAGCATGCACCCTTGTGGGGCCCCAGTGTTGAGGATCAGCGAAGTGGAGATGTTGTTTCTTACCTTCACCACCTGGAAGTCCAGGACACAATTGCACAGGGTGGGGTTGAGACCCAGGGCCTCAAGCTTAATGATGAGCTTGGAGGGTACTATGGTGTTGAATGCTGAGCTGTAGTCAATGATTGTAGTGTAATGAGACAGGCAAGGAGAGTTGTGTTGGTCGGCGAACCCTCAACCCATCGACTGTGCCACAACCACGCTGAAGTGGGCAAGTTGATATCCATGTTAATAAACACAGGATTGCTACAGTTATTGTTATGTGGTGGTAATAGTTATTTTTTAGTTCATTTTATGAGAGGGGAGGGTGTGCACTTTTTTTTTTTTTAACAGTACAAGGGGAGGGTCATGTGAAACTGTCCGTAATAGAACTGTCCATCAATAGGCTACCTACCGCGTCCTCCCTGTGGGTCTGAGCTGTTGGGCACATTAAATGGAAGCTTTATGCACAGTTTGATCTCATAGAATTGTTGCCATACAGAGCTTGGAATATGACCTTATTTGGAACACTGTGCATTTCATTCAAGCACCTGGGAGTTATTGTGTGGAGCAATCCGTTTTCAATGGGATTTCAAACATTTCATATGAATGAAATGTCCTTGAAATCATTCTAGGCTATTTTTTTTTTTCATTTGAGTGCATTTTATTCCTTTGCTCCTGACTTGATGGGCTTTGTTTTCATTACATCTGTTTTGTGGTAACCATGTTTACAAAGTAGTGGGCTATTATTTAATCTAATTGTGTAAATCAAGTTTTATCTTGCATCCGGTTGGCAAGCATTAGACTCAAAAATAGATTTGCAGTATGACTGTCTGAGGGTCATATTATTTGTTTTGTCGTCAATACAAAAAACTGCCATGGCTTTCCCATGGTTTCATTATCATCTCAGCCTCTCTACGTCCTGGTCACTCATCCCAGAGACCAGACTGAGACTCCAGGCTGTCAGGTTCACTAGTGTCATGGAGTCTGTTTGCTCCCTGTTTGGTAACCTCAGTTGGCTGAGGACTCTCCCATGCCAGGCTAGCTTAGCCTCGGTGTGCTAGTCTTTTAAGTGGATTTCATGTGTGGGGCAGGGACATAAATCCAGGATATTTATGGAATGAGGTACACGCTCTGGGATAGATCAATTATGCAATTACTTCCATATGTTTCATTTTTATGTAGGAGGGCAGTCTGGGTGGCTCTTGTCTGGGAATGATAGGAGGTTTAGCCGCCGAGGGCAAGGCAGGGCGGGACAGGACAGGTTAGGGTAATGGAGCATATATCACAGACCGAGTGATACACAAGCTGTCAGGATTACCCTCCTCAATTTAGCACTGTTTAAAGTCCATTCCCCCCCAAAAATTGTCACATGTGCCAAATGTAACAGGTGTAGAACCTACCTTAACCAACAATGCAGTTAAGAAAATATTTACTAAATGAACTAAAGTAGAAAAATAAGAGTAACAATAATGAGGTTATATACAAGGGGTACTGAGTCAATGTGTGGGAGTACAAGTTAGCCTCTCTAGGATATGTGGGACGAAATCGTCCCACCTACGTAACAGCCAGTGGAATCCTGTGGCGCGTTATTCAAATACCTTAGAAATGCTATTACTTCAATTTCTCAAACATATGACTATTTTACACCATTTTAAAGACAAGACTCTCGTTAATCTAACCACACTGTCCGGTTTCAAAAAGGCTTTACAACGAAAGCAAAACATTAGATTATGTCAGCAGAGTACCCAGCCAGAAATAATCAGACATCCATTTTTCAAGCTAGCATATAATGTCACAAAAAACAAAACCACAGCTAAATGCAGCACTAACCTTTGATGATCTTCATCAGATGACACCCCTAGGACATTATGTTATACAATACATGCATGTTTTGTTCAATCAAGTTCATATTTATATAAAAAAACAGCTTTTTACATTAGCATGTGACGTTCAGAACTAGCATACCCCCCGCAAACTTCCGGTGAATTTACTAAATTACTCACGATAAACGTTCACAAAAAACATAATTATTTTAAGAATTACAGATACAGAACTCCTCTATGCACTCGCTATGTCCGATTTTTAAAATAGCTTTTCGGTGAAAGCACATTTTGCAATATTCTGAGTAGATAGCCCGGCATCACAGGGCTAGCTATTTAGACACCCACCAAGTTTAGCCCTCACCAAAGTATTACCTTTTGCTGTTCTTCGTCAGAATGCACTCCCAGGACTTCTACTTCAATAACAAATGTTGGTTTGGTTCAAAATAATCCATAGTTATGTTCAAATATCCTCTGTTTTGTTCGTGCGTTCAAGACACTAGCCGAAGGGTAAATAAGGGTGACGCGCCCGACGCGTTTCGTGACAAAACATTTCTAAATATTCCATTACCGTACTTCGAAGCATGTCAACCGCTGTTTAAAATCAATTTTTATGCCATTTTTCTCGTAAAAAAGCGATAATATTCCGACCGGGAATCTGTGTTTTAGTACAAAACGAGAGAAAATAAAAACATGGGGTCGCCTCGTGCACGAGCCTCAGTCTGATTGTCCTCTGATAGACCACTTACCAAAGGCGCTAATGTTTTTCAGCCAGGGGCTGGAATTACATCATTCAGCTTTTTCCCGGGTTCTGAGAGCCTATGGGAGCCGTAGGAAGTGTCACGTTACAGCAAAGATCCTCAGTTTTCAATAAACAGAGCCAAGAAGCCCAAGGAATGGTCAGAGAGGGCACTTCCTGTAAGGAATCTTCTCAAGTTTTTGCCTGCCATATGAGTTCTGTTATACTCACAGACACCATTCAAACAGTTTTAGAAACTTTAGGGTGTTTTCTATCCAAAGCCAATAATTATATGCATATTCTAGTTTCTGGGCAGTAGTAATAACCAGATTAAATCGGGTACGTTTTTTATCCGGCCGTGTAAATACTGCCCCCTAGCCCTAACAGGTTAGTCGATGTAATTGAGGTAATATGTACACTACCGGTCAAAAGTTTGGACACATCTACTCATTCAAGGGTTTTCTTTATTTTTACTATTTTCTACATTGTAGAATAATAGTGAAGACATCAAAACTATGAAATTACACATGTGGAATCATGTAGTAACCATCACCAAATTCACTGAGAACACATTATATAAGATGAAGAAATAATACTCTAAGCCGCAGTTACATACTACTTGTCAGTGTAACGGCTGTCGTGAGAGAGAGTAGACCAAGGTGCAGCGGAGTTAGTGTTCATCATTGAATATTTAATAGACGAAAGAACACGATACAAAAATAAGAAAACCGACAGCCAAACAGTCCTGTCAGGTGCAAAACACTAACAGAAACAATTACCCACAAAACCCCAATGGAAAAACAGGCACTTATGTGTGACTCCCAATCAGCAACAACACTCTACAGCTGTGCCTGATTGGAAGCCACACGGCCAAAATCAATTAAACAAACCAACATAGAAAAATGCACATAGAACGCCCACCCAATGTAACACCCTGGCCTAACCAAAATAAAGAACAAAAACCCCTCTCTATGGCCAGGGTGTTACAGTCAGATATAGAGAACTGATACTGTGTACTTGTTGTTGGGTTGGGATTGGTGTGGGGTGTTGGGGTTCCGTGGGTGGCTTTTACCATTTCGTTGGATGCTTCATGTCTGACTTGTTGTTAGAAAAAGGTTTTGTCCAAATTGGATGTTGGGTACTATGTTTATTGAATATTATATGACTCCTATTAATTGAAATGGCCTATTCGGGTCCAATAAATTAACATCATTTCTCAGAGATTAAATTATAAAAAATAATGTTGCAGGAATGCTTATCTTATCTGTTTATAACTACCAAAACGATTTCAGAACAATCTGAGATGGTGGGTGTCATCGCTTTCTGAAATAACATGGAACGACACAGCTATCAACTGTCCCATCAACAATCACCCATATTAGCAAACTTCACATTTCTCTAGCTGGGTTTAGGTTATTTATCATAATGAACAACATCAGCAAAATGTCCACAATAGGTGGTAGGTGTCAACAAGTTTCAGTTTATCGTCCCGGCTCTAGTTTATATAAACTGAGTGAGTGTACAAAACATTAAGAACACCTTCCTAATATTGAGTTTTTGGCCACAGAACAGCCACAGTTCACTGGAGCATGGACTCTACAAGGTGTCGTGTTCTACAGGAATGCTGGCCCATGTTGACTCATTTACATTTAACATTTAAGTCATTTAGCAGACGCTCTTATCCAGAGCGACTTACAAATTGGTGCATTCACCTTAAGATATCCAGTGGAAAAACCACTTTACAATAGTGCATCTAAATCTTTTGGGGGGGGGGGGTAGAAGGATTACTTTATCCTATCCCAGGTATTCCTTAAAGATGTGGGGTTTCAGGTGTCTCCGGAAGGTGGTGATTGACTCCGCTGTCCTGGCGTTGTGAGGGAGCTTGTTCCACCATTGGGGTGCCAGAGCAGCGAACAGTTTTAACTGGGCTGAGCGGGAGCTGTGCTTCCTCAGAGGTAGGGAGGCGAGCAGGCCAGAGGTAGATGAACGCAGTGCCCTTGTTTGGGTGTAGGGCCTGATCAGAGCCTGAAGGTACGGAGGTGCCGTTCCCCTCACAGCTCCGTAGGCAAGCACCATGGACTTGTAGCGGATGCGAGCTTCAACTGGAAGCCAGTGGAGAGAGCGGAGGAGCGGGGTGACGTGAGAGAACTTGGGAAGGTTGAACACCAGACGGGCTGCGGCGTTCTGGATGAGTTGTAGGGGTTTAATGGCACAGGCAGGGAGCCCAGCCAACAGCGAGTTGCAGTAATCCAGACGGGAGATGACAAGTGCCTGGACTAGGACCTGCGCCGCTTCCTGTGTGAGGCAGGGTCGTACTCTGCGAATGTTGTAGAGCATGAACCTACAGGATCGGGTCACCGCCTTGATGTTAGTGGAGAACGACAGGGTGTTGTCCAGGGTCACGCCAAGGTTCTTAGCACTCTGGGAGGAGGACACAAGGGAGTTGTCAACCGTGATGGCGAGATCATGGAACGGACAGTCCTTCCCTGGGAGGAGGAGCAGCTCCGTCTTGCCGAGGTTCAGCTTGAGGTGGTGAGCCGTCATCCACACTGATATGTCTGCCAGACATGCAGAGATGCGATTCGTCACCTGGTTATCAGAAGGGGGAAAGGAGAAGATTAATTGTGTGTCGTCTGCGTAGCAATGATAGGAGATACCATGTGAGGATATGACCGAGCCAAGTGACTTGGTGTATAGTGAGAATAGGAGAGGGCCTAGAACAGAGCCCTGGGGGACACCAGTGGTGAGAGCACGTGGTGCGGGGACAGATTCTCGCCACGCCACCTGGTAGGAGCGACCTGTCAGGTAGGACACAATCCAAGCGTGGGCCGCGCCGGAGATGCCCAGCTCGGAGAGGGTGGAGAGGAGGATCTGATGGTTCACGGTATCAAAGGCAGCAGATAGGTCTAGAAGGATGAGAGTAGAGGAGAGAGAGTTAGCTTTAGCAGTGCGGAGAGCCTCCGTGACACAGAGAAGAGCAGTCTCAGTTGAATGCCCAGTCTTGAAACCTGACTGATTAGGATCAAGAAGGTCATTCTGAGAGAGATAGCAGGAGAGCTGGCCAAGGACGGCACGTTCAAGAGTTTTGGAGAGAAAAGAAAGAAGGGATACTGGTCTGTAGTTGTTGATATCGGAGGGATCGAGTGTAGGTTTTTTCAGAAGGGGTGCAACTCTCGCTCTCTTGAAGACGGAAGGGACGTAGCCAGCGGTCAAGGATGAGTTGATGAGCGAGGTGAGGTAGGGGAGAAGGTCTCCGGAAATGGTCTGGAGAAGAGAGGAGGGGATAGGGTCAAGTGGGCAGGTTGTTGGGCGGCCGGCCGTCACGAGACGCGAGATTTCATCTGGAGAGAGAGGGGAGAAAGAGGTCAAAGCACAGGGTAGGGCAGTGTGAGCAGGACCAGCGGTGTCGTTTGGCTTAGCAAACGAGGATCGGATGTCATCAGCCTTCTTTTCAAAATGGTTGACGAAGTCATCCGCAGAGAGAGAGGAGGGGGGGGGGGGGGGAGGAGGATTCAGGAGGGAGGAGAAGGTAGCAAAGAGCTTCCTAGGGTTAGAGGCAGATGCTTGGAATTTAGAGTGGTAGAAAGTGGCTTTAGCAGCAGAGACAGAAGAGGAAAATGTAGAGAGGAGGGCGTGAAAGGATGCCAGGTCCGCAGGGAGGCGAGTTTTCCTCCATTTCCGCTCGGCTGCCCGGAGCCCTGTTCTGTGAGCTCGCAGTGAGTCGTCGAGCCACGGCGCAGGAGTGGAGGACCGAGCCGGCCTGGAGGATAGGGGACAGAGAAAATCGAAGGATGCAGAAAGGGAGGAGAGGAGGGTTGAGGAGGCAGAATCAGGAGATAGGTTGGAGAAGGTTTGAGCAGAGGGAAGAGATGATAGGATGGGAGAGGAGAGAATAGCGGGAGAGAGAGAGCGAAGGTTGGGACGGCGCAATACCATCCGAGTAGGGGCAGAGTGAGAAGTGTTGGATGAGAGCGAGAGGGAAAAGGATACAAGGTAGTGGTCGGAGACTTGGAGGGGAGTTGCAATGAGATTAGTGGAAGAACAGCATCTAGTAAAGATGAGGTCAAGCGTATTGCTTGCCTTGTGAGTAGGGGGGGAAGGTGAGAGGGTGAGGTCAAAGGAGGAGAGGAGTGGAAAGAAGGAGGCAGAGAGGAATGAGTCAAAGGTAGACGTGGGGAGGTTAAAGTCACCCAGAACTGTGAGAGGTGAGCCATCCTCAGGGAAGGAACTTATCAAGGCATCAAGCTCATTGATGAACTCTCCAAGGGAACCTGGAGGGCGATAAATGATAAGGATGTTAAGCTTGAAAGGGCTGGTAACTGTGACAGCATGGAATTCAAATGAGGAGATAGACAGATGGGTCAGGGGAGAAAGAGAGAATGTCCACTTGGGAGAGATGAGGATTCCAGTGCCACCACCCCGCTGGCTCGATGCTCTAGGGGTATGCGAGAACACGTAGGCAGATGAGGAGAGAGCAGTAGGAGTAGCAGTGTTATCTGTGGTAATCCATGTTTCCGTCAGCGCCAGGAAGTCTAGGGACTGGAGGGTAGCATAGGCTGAGATGAACTCAGCCTTGTTGGCCGCAGACCGGCAGTTCCAGAGGCTGCCGGAGACCTGGAACTCCACGTGGGTCGTGCGCGCTGGGACCACCAGCTTAGAGTGGCAGCGGCCACGCGGTGTGAAGCGTTTGTATGGCCTGTGCAGAGGGGAGAGAACAGGGATAGCCAGACACATAGTTGACAAGCTACAGAAGAGGCTACGCTAATGCAAAGGAGATTGGAATGACAAGTGGACTACACGTCTCGAATGTTCAGAAAGTTAAGCTTACGTTGCGAAAATCTTATTGACTAAAATGACGAAAGTGCTAGCTAACTAACACAACACTACACTAATGAAGTCGTTCCGTTGTAATGTAATAGTTTCTACAGTGCTGCTAGTCGGTAGAGGTTGGCTATTATACAAAAGCAACTTTGTAGCTAGCTAACATAACATAACACTAATCAAGACGTTCCTTTGTAATGTATTTAGTTTCTACAATGCTGCTCGTCGGTAATAGTTGGCTGGGTATGGAACAATGGCGTCGCGGGGACGGAAATAGCTGGCTAGCTAACCTAGCTATCCTCGATAATTACTAAACTACACAATTATCAAGCTATGACAAAGACAGCTGTGTAGCTAGCTAGCTAACACTGCACTAGTCAAATCGTTCCGTTGTAATGTAATAGTTTCTACAGTGCTGCTAGTCGGTAGAGGTTGGCTATTATACAAAAGCAACTTTGTAGCTAGCTAACATAACATAACACTAATCAAGACGTTCCTTTGTAACGTATTTAGTTTCTACAATGCTGCTCGTCGGTAATAGTTGGCTGGGTATGGAACAATGGCGTTGCGGGGGATGGAAATAGCTGGCTAGCTAACCTAGCTATTACTAAACTACACAATTATCAAGCTATGACAAAGACAGCTATGTAGCTAGCTAACTAACACTACACTAATCAAGTCGTTCCGTTGTAATGTAATAGTTTCTACAGTGCTACTAGTCGGTAGCGGTTGGCTAGCTAGCGGTGTTGACTAGCTAGCAGCTAGCAGCCAGCAGTGTTGACTACGTTAGGAGGACGAAAAAATAGCTGGCCTCGATAATTACTCTAATTACTCTAAACTACACAATTATCTTTGATAGCTAAGAAAAAATTGGTCAGATCAAACAAACCAAACTGTTGTAAAGAAGTGTAATATTACCTGTGGAGCGAAGCGAAGTGCGACTGCTCGCTCCGGACTGGAGCTTCCCACAGTTGTCAAGTTGGCTGGATGTCCTTTGGGTGGTGGACCATTCTTGATACACACAGGAAACTGTTAAGCATGAAAAATCCAGCAGCATTGCAGTTCTTGACACAAACCAGTGCGCCTAGCACCTACTGTCTTGCCCATTCATCCTCTGAATTGCACACATACACAATCCATGTCTCAAGGCTTACAACTCCTTTAACTTGTCTCCTCCCTTTCATCTACACTGATTTTGCTTTTACCTTATCAGTCTATGTCATGGAAAGAGCAGGTGTTCATAAAATGTGTGTACATCATTGGTTGGGTGATAGCCAATGTTGTATATAAACCCTGGATGACTGACGTGATGGGACAAGGACATCCCAGCTGCCCTAACCTGGACAACACTTGGCCAATTGTGCTCATGGGTCTCCCAGTCACGGCCGGCTGTGACACAGCCTGGGATCGAACCCGGGGCTGTAGTGATGCCTCAAGCACTGCGATGTGCCTTAGACTGTGCCTTAGACCGCTGCGCCACTCGGGAGACTGTCCACATTCGTTTTTGACAAGTAAATTCTATTACAGACACGTTAATGCATACTTTTAAATTATATTATGTGTACTGAACATCATTTAAAATGAAAATAAAACCTATTCCTTAAAGTATATCTTTAGAGGGTATTAGTGATACTGTCCCCACTTCAACAAAGAAATCCACATCATTTTGTCCTGTAGAAGTCCATTAATTCTTGTGGAGGACTGCTGCTTCTGGGGTGTACCAATATGGCGTCCGGTAGCTTTTAAAGCCTCTAATTGGACAATACATAGCATCAGCCTTCCAGGGTTTACATTATTGGTGATAGCACTGAGAGATAGTACTGGAGGCCTAGGCTATGTGATGCTGGTTACTTAGCAGTCTGTGCTCTTCCTCTATGATCCTGATGAAATATGACAGAGATTATGAATGTAAAGTGGGTTTTATATAGGTTCCAGAGTTGTGGTGAATTAATTTTTTTATCTTGGCACGTAGTTTTTCCTGACCTGGTAACCTAAACGGGTAAAACTCTGGGTATTATACTGTATGACTTGATTTATCTGTTGTAAAAAGGTTTTAATATGGGCTAGGATGAGACCAGAGTTCTAATCATGTCACATGGTTTTAAAAAAACTCCTGTCAAACTGCAGCAACCTTGTAGCTGTTAATATTAATTATATTTTAAAAGACTCGCCGGGTTTCCTATACACAGACTCAGAGAAAGCAACATGACTGGACAATAAAACTCTCACGGCTGAGCTTGCTTTATGGAGGTTTGCATCGTTTAGTCCTGCCACTGTAGGCCTAATACAAAATGTACTCGCAGTCTGTCAGCTATTGTGTTTAATGAACAATTCAAATGAATAATTTTGGATTGAAAAAGTTTAGGTAGCCTAGTCAGCCCAGGTTTGAATATAAAATAAATGTTATCCCATTTAAATTTTCTCACAAACAAATGGGGTATAAATGCACAACATTGCCACTTTGTTTACCCTGGCCAGAGGGACAGGGCATATAGTACGCTAGACTTGAAACAGAATCCAAAGGAGATTTACCATGTTCAACGTCTCCTGTAAGGCCAGATTTTGGTTCAGGCTAGACTATGCAGCTGCTGTTGTTAGAAACCCAACAGTTGATCAGACTGAAAAATAGTCTTGTGTCGATATATTTTATTAAACTAAATCAAAAGTGGTGTAGTGCTGCCACACCTGATTGAAAAGTTCTGTGGCAAATGCCGCCTTGCCACGTTTTCCGCCGTTCCTGGTTGTCTGGCTGGTTACTGAATCCTAAATGCATATAAATGTGGAGGGCAATATTAAATTGTGCTGTCTCCTTATAAATAGCAGGACTGCCGGAGATCTGTAAAGGTCATTTCAGCTGAAGAAAATGTAATTAAAATGGTGTGTGTACATGACACTAAAACTGAGACTGATCATTATCTAAATCATTAGCTAGAGATTGGAACAAAACAATAACGTTTGGGACCATATTCTGTAATTCAGGTCTTCTCACGTGCCGCTCTTTGTCCTTATTTTTATAATGCCTATTGAATATCTTACTGCATGCTTTTAAAGCAGTGTGGAAAGGATAGGCCTTCCGTCATATCATCAGACACTAGATAATCATCAGCCTTTTGTGTCATTGAGGCAGCATTGTTTTGAATGTCAAACAGAAGCCTCTCTTATCTTGAGTTTAGGTATTCTCAAGGACATAGAACTTGAAAGTTCGCCTATTTCTAGCCTACTATTTTGGCTCAAACAGCCTTAATGATTTTATTTTAGTCTTGGTGTTATTTTTATCCCCTCGGGTCTATTTATACCATGGGCAGAAAAAAGAACAGCCTGTCAGCTGCTGGATGAGACGTCACCTGTTAAACTGCCACTTATCTTGGGTTCTGCGCATGATTAGCGCTCTCTTTCCCCACATCTCCTTTTCAAATCATAGACCAGTGGAGAGAGTCATAGGGACACCTGACAATAGGCCTTGTGTTGCCAAGTAAACACATTTTCTCCCTGGATGTTTCTGCACAGGGAGGCGAGCCCCTGGGAAGCGCTGTATGTCAGGTTCTGAGAGAGGGGAGAGGGCCACTGCACATGTATTTGAAATATAGTATATATCCTAACCCCCAGGTTAGGGTGATTAGGAAGGGGTTGATTTGATTTCACCGCCTATATAGGCTTGAATTCCCAAGCTGGTTCCAACTGGAGTAGAGCTGGATCAGGTTGAGTAAAACCCAATTTATGCTTGATCCCAAATGTGGTCAGAGGCTTCGCATGGAGGGTGTGACGCAATTGCGGTGCCTCTAGAGACACGCAGAGGCCAAAATCGTGCTCCGTACCGCATCACCGTGTGCCTCCCAAATTTTGTAACAATGGGGGGGGGGGGGGGGGGGGTCCTGTATAAACACAAACTAATTTCCTTGACAACTTCCTTTGCAACAGCTCTGCTCTGCTACACAAAGCGTAAGAAGTATGAATGCCCTGACTTCTGCAGAGGCCATATCACAGTAAATGCTGTATGGCCACTGTAGATAACGGATTGACCATGAAGAGCCTTTAAAGCTGGTTAAATCTCACTACAGCCTGCTATCCAGTTCTTTGTTTTACCCTACCACACACACACGCGCATTCATACCACACACACTCAATTCTTGGGAAGATGAGGGAGCAGTTAGTTTCAGAGTCAGCCGGGTAGAGGAGACAGGCGGGGAGAGTGGCTCATGCTCTTCTTAATGTTTCCTAAATAGTCTGCCTTGTCAGCTCTCTGTTGTCTAAGTATTTGTGCTGACCATATGCAGCTTCTATAATCAGCTCTTGTAAAGAACAGACGTCCACAGCTGCATCTTCCCAAGACCATTTAAGAGTCTATGAATGACAGACGGACAAATGTACAGTACATTATTCAATTGTTGAGTAATTGTACGTCAGGCCAGGAGGTGCAATAAGTAAATAGGAAATAAGGTTAAGCTTCATCCTCATTGTTAAACAGTATAGCATGTCATAGTTTAGTCCTGTCACCTGAATGCCAAAATACAGACTGGCACAAACAGTCCCTTGTACTTACTTATTAAGGCTAGCTGGCCACAAACTTCACAAATCTCCAGTTGAACTAAGTAAAACATAACCTGAGCAAACTAAAAGAGTGAGGTTCTGTCATTGAGCAGAATGGTATTTACTGTGGCCTTGTCCACTCTTCATTTTGCGTGATGCATTAGAAGGCTGCATGAGGTTTAATAAGAGTGGCTCCTCTCTGATCCCAACAGGTCCTCTGGGGCCTGGGAATGAATGGGGTTTGCAAGCACTTTCATTTCTTATCTTGCCAGATACATCTGCAAACTCTCATTTAGCATTCTAGCTCAGTTCCCAGCCCTGAATGGCCAACATGCTGTAAACAATATTTGGGATTTTTTTCTTTATTTCACCATTATTTAACCAGGTAGGCTAGTTGAGAACAAGTTCTCATTTGCAACTGCGACCTGGCCAAGATAAAGCATAGCAATTCGACACATACAACAACACAGAGTAACACATGGAATAAACAAAACATAGTCAATAATACAGTAGAACAAAAGAAAACAAAAAGTCTATATACAGTGAGTGCAAATGAGGTAAATTAAGGCAATAAATAGGCCATGGTGGCGAAGTAATTACAATATAGTAATTACAATATAGCAATTAAACTATCTTTGCAGAGAGTTTCTCGAACCGCAAGATGTCAAAGAAGTGACGTAACCAAAAACACTTATTTTATAAGTAAAATTCCAGGAAATATAAACAATTTATTCAAACCAGGTCCTCAGTTTAGATGTTCTAAAGAAACCAACTGAAGCATCTGCAACAAAGCACTTGCATAATTAAGTAATGTTATGCAGAAAACAGTTGGATCCCTCTGGGCTTTTGACTAAGTGGAGCATAGCCATGGGCCTCTCTCTGGCGAAAAGCCCGCTTGGGTCTGCTTTAATACTTAGTGCTGTGCTTATGTTTATTTATATAAGTCACTACTTTTGACCAAGAGTGCACTATATAGGGAAGAGTGTGTATTCGACCTATGGTCTATGACAGGGTTCCCCAACTGGGTGATATGAAAAAAATTGTCCTGTGGCTTAATACAGTTGATGATCCCTGGTCTATGAGTTGGAGGCTGGGGTGGTATTAAATGGAGTGTTCAGTCGTGGCCAAAAGTTTTGAGAATGACACAAATATAGATTTTCACAGTCTGCTGCCTCAGTTTGTGTGATGGCAATTTGCATGTACTCCAGAGTGATAAGATGGATTGCAGTTAATTGCAAAGTCCCTCTTTGCCATGCAAATGAACTGAATCCCCCAAAAAACATTTCCACTGCATTTCAGCTCAGCCACAAAAGGACCAGCTGACATCATGTCAGTGATTGTCTCGTTAACACATGGTGTGAGTGTTGACGAGGCTTGATCACTTTGTCATGCTGATTTGAGATTGAATATCAGACTGGAAGCTTCAAAAGGAGGGTGGTGCTTGGAATCATTGTCAACCATGGTTACCTGCAAGGAAACACGTGCCGTCATCATTGCTTTGCACAAAAAAGGCTTCACAGGCAAGGATATTGCTGCCAGTAAGACTGCACCTAAATCAACCATTTATCGGATCATAAAGAACTTCAAGGAGAGCGTTTCAAGTTGTGAAGAAGGCTTCAGGGCGCCCAAGAAAGTCTAGCAACATGGGACCTAAAGTTGATTCAGCTGCGGGATCGGGGCACCACCAGTACAGAGCTTGCTCAGGAATGGCAGCAGGCAGGTGTGAGGGCATCTGCACGTACAGTGAGGCAAATACTTTTGGATGATGGCCTGGTGTCAAGAAGGGCAGCAAAGAAGCCACTTCTCTCTAGGAAAAACATCAGGGACAGACTGATATTCTGCAAAAGGTACAGGGATTGGACTGCTGAGGTCTGGGGTAAAGTCATTTTCTCTGATGAATCCCCTTTCCGATTGCTTGGGGCATCCGGAAAAAGGCTTGTCCGGAGAAGACGAGGTGAGCGCTACCATCAGTCCTGTGTCATGCCAACAGTAAAGCATACTGAGACCATTCATGTGTGGGGTTGCTTCTCCCTTCTGCCCACTCCCTTCTGCCAAGGGAGTGGGCTCACTCACAATTTTGCCTACGAACACAGCCATGAATAAAGAATGGTACCAACACATCCTCCGAGAGCAACTTCTCCCAACCATCCAGGAACAGTTTGGTGACAAACAATGCCTTTTTCAGCATGATGGAGCACCTTGCCATAAGGCAAAAGTGGTAACTAAGTGGCTCGGGGAACAAAACATTGATATTTTGGGTCAATGGCCAGGAAACTCCCCAGACCTTAATCCCATTGAGAACGTGTGGTCAATTCTCAAGAGGTGGGTGGACAAAAAAAAAACACAAACTCTGACAAACTCCAAGCATTGATTATGCAAGAACGGGCTGCCATCAGTCAGGATGTGGCCCAGAAGTTAATTGACAGCATGCCAGGGCGGATTGCAGAGGTCTCGAAAAAGAAGGGTGAACACTGCAAATATTGACTCTTTGCATCAACTTCATGTAATTGTCAATAAAAGCCTATGACACTTATGAAATGCTTGTAATTATACTTCAGTATTCCATGAAATATCTAAAGACACTGAAGCAGCAAACTTTGTGAAAATGTATATTTGTGTCATTTAAAAACTTTTGGCCACGACTGTCAGTTCATTTGGAAAGTATTCAGATCCCTTGACTTTTTCCACATTTTGTTACGTTAGCCTTATTCTAAAATGGATTAAATTGTGTTTTCCTTCAACAATCTACACACAATATCCCATAATGACGAAGCAAAAACAGGTTTGTAGATTTTTTTTTTTCATGTGCGGCACATCAGATCAATCTTTTTTGAAGGAGTGTGGTAACAGTTGAATTAGATGAGAAAAAATAAGACATTTCTACCTCCTTTTTTTAAAGATTTTATGGCCTAAAGAAAGTTAACACATCAGACAGGGGAGGCAATATAAATAATACTCTGAGCAAAAGATAATGTTTTGGGATTTTCACCCTCCAGACATTATTTCTTGAAGTTCTTAATGATGAAATGCCTATGTATATTATGTTGTAAATGTGAACAATATGTGAACAATGCCACCATTTCAGATTACTTTGACGTTTTTCTTGCGTTGTACCCAATGATTTATGAACACTTGCTTGATGGGTTGATGTCCTCATTGTGGTTTTACAGATGTGTTTAATACGTTTTATGTACACACTTTATTAGAATATTTATGAAATGCACATTATTATATTTGGTAACACTTACTTATTTTCCCTCGACTCCAACCCCATTCGATGCATTGAACGGATGTAGGTGGAGCTATGTCTACATAATGGTGGTAATTAAAAAGAAATCACAAACGCTCTGACGAAGGCCTTGAGTCTGATACGTAAAGCTTATTAAAGAGCAGTAATACTAGCGAGCAGTGTGAGGGTTTCTTATTTTGTAAAAAAAAATTTATCTGCAGTATGACATTTACATAAGTATTCAGACACTTTACTCAGTAATTTCAAGCACCTTTGGTAGCGTTTACAGCCGCGAGTCTTCTTGAGTAGGATGCTAAAAGCTTGGCTCCTGTATTTGGGGAGTTTCTCCTATTTTTCTCTGCAGATCATCTCAAGCTCTGTCAGGTTGGATGGGGAGCGTCGCTGCACAGCTATTTTCAGGTCTCTCCAGAGGTGTTCAAGTCCAGGCTCTGGTTGGGCCACTCGAGGACATTTAGAGACTTGTCCCAAAGCCACTCCTGCGTTGTCTTGGCTGTGTGCTTAGGATCATTGTCTTGTTGGAAGGTGAACCTTCGCCCCAGTCTGAAATCCTGAGCGCTCAGGAGCAGGTTTTCATCAAGGATCTCTCTGTACTTTGCTCTGTTAATCTTTCCCTCGATACTAACTAGTCTCCCAGTTCCTGCCGATGAAAAGCATCCCCACAGCATGATGCTGCCACCACCATGCTTCACCGTAGGGATGGTGCCAGGTTTCCTCCAGACGTGACGCTTGGCATTCAGGCCGAAGAGTTCAATCTTGGTTTCATCAGACCAGAGAATCTTTTTTCTCATTGACTGAGAGTCCTTTAGGTGCCGTTTGGCAAACTCCAAGTGGGCTGTCATATGCCTTTAACTGAGGAGTGGCTTCTGTCTGGTCACTCTACCATAAATGCCTGATTGGTGGAGTGTTGCAGAGATGGTTGTCCTTCTGGAAGGTTCTCCCATCTCCACAAAGGAACTCTGACAGCTCTGGAGCTCTGTCAGAGTGACCATCGGGTGCCTTTGCCTTTCCAAATCATGTCCAATCAATTGAATATACCACAGGTGGACTCCAATCAAGCTGTAAAAACCTCTCATGGATGGTCAATGGAAACAGGATGCACCTGAGTTCAATTTCGAGTCTCATAGCAAAGGTTTAAATACTTATGTAAATAAGGCATTTGGAAAAAATTCTAAAAACCTGTTTTCGGTAGAATAAGGCTGTAACTTAACAAAATGTGGAAAAAGTGAAGGGGTCTGAATACTTTCCAAATGTACTGTACGTGCGTCACCAACAGTATTGCTCCAGCAGGACCCTGGGGTGGCCATGTCAGCCCGCCACTTGAATGCAGCATGAAACGTAGCCTAGAGTAAACAAACATGAAAAGCATTCTTGCCTGATGAAATATTGATGGACAGTGTGACAAATCATGCCCAGCCCTAAAGCGCTCCTCATTTCAGTGGAGCAATGGAGCTCATGTGAACATCAGTCAGAGCTGATCGAAGGGCTGAGAGAGAATCGGGCCTTTCTGTTGTTGGTACTGTAGTGTACAGTAAGTAAAGGATCAGTGCCAGAACAGGCATGTTCTACCCCTTTGGCTTGGCTGTAATACATTTGATGTCTGTACTATGGGGACATTAAAAAAAAAATGTTTTCTAGTTTCCAATGAAATGAAATATGTCCTCTACGGGGTAGATTGATAGGGTCCATTGCACGGTTAATAATCATGTTTTATATAGAATTAATATTGCTTAATTACCCAATAAATCTTAAGGTTATGTGTTCAGATATTGGCGTTTAGAAATGACTGCGTATGGCAGCTCTCTGAAAAGATTTGTAAATGTTGGTTAATAATTTCAATGTATGTTCAACTTTAATTGGAACATTCATGTTATGGAAACAATGTTAGGTTATGATTTTTTTTTTAAACATTTTATAAATTGCCCCTTACTAACTTGGCTTTGAACTAATGCATTGATGATGGTCTTATGTAATCTTGTTCTGGGACACACACTGTGTCTACAATGAGGACGTATTAAGGGATCCACTAAGCAGGGTGTCTGCAGACTAAGCAATCTTTAGATCATCTGAACGGGCCAGCCAAGTAAACAACCCACTTAATAAGTGTTTATCCAGGTGATAAACAGGTCAGGAGAATTTGCGCAGTGCATTGACATTTTGAAATGTCATTTTGGTCCAAAACTTTTCCAGATAGAACTCTAAACAGTCAGTTTTCATATAGCACTTTATATCCCCATCTTTACTGTAATTCGTTACCAAACTATCAGCCTAGCCCTCTCCGAAGGAACTGCTGCAGATTGTCCTAACAGTGTTAGCATGTGTTTTGGGACCCCTCTGTAGAAAATTAAAGCATGATATAGCAAGCTGCTTCCTGTGGCTGCTGGTGTATAGTCATTCACCCGGCGATTCTGCTGAACAATCAGTGTGCCAGGCCAAATTTACGAGCGCCTGAACTCCCTTTCTCTGGCGAAAACCCTTAATGAAATCCCCCTTCTAGATTAATGTCTACGCAGGGATGATTTGCATTCAGACCCACTTATAAATCTCTGGCAATGGCCAGACAATTTGCTTCTGGGGCTCACACACACACACAGATTCCCCCAGAGCAGCCTTCATCCTTTAATGAAGTGCAGTTCTCCAAACACTCTGAGAATCACGCCCCAACATCTCTCAGTGGCCCGAGCCGTGCTGCTGGAGGGAAGCCAGGCTGTGCTGACCTCTGCTCGCTCCAGTCAGGGCTATTAAGATGGACTTAAGGTTTTGTTTGTGTCCTGTGATGTAGCCAGGGCCCGCCCCCACGAGGATGGCTAACGATGGCTTTAATGAGCGCTCTTAGCTGTATCTGTTGGTGGTTCTGGTAAAGGCCACTCCAAGGGGGGTGGGACGGTGGTGGGAGGGAGCACACACACTACCGTGGGGCCTGAGTCTAGTCTAGCCAAGAGCTTCCCTTTTAATTTGATTTCCAACAGAGAGAGGTGCTGGAAATGGCCTCTTCTTCATTCCCTGTGTCATTTGATAACACTCTTTTAAATACATTGCAGGCTTAGATGTGCGGTGTATCATGACTTCATTTCAGGCATCTATTTCAAAGATCATTGATCTTATGATTTTAATCTCATAGATAGACTTGTCTGGTAGTCACAATGGAAACAGGTCTGAGGAGCAGGCCTTTAGACCTCCTTCCTCATATGTATTCTGGCTGCGTCCTGTGTGGAGATGAAATGCTTCTCTAGCCTCCCTCCCATTCTCTGCTCACCAGGCACAGACATCAGTTCATCTTCTAGTTTTGATTTATACTGAACAAAAAATACAAATACAACATGTAAAGTGTTGGTTTCATGAGCTGAAATAAAAGATTGCAGAAATGTTCCATAGCAACAAAAAGCTCATTTCTCTCAAATGTTGTGCACACATTTGTTTACGTCCCTGTTAGTCAGCATTTCTCCTTTGCCAGGATAATCCATCAACCTGACAAGTGTGGCATATCAAGAAGCTGACTAAACAGCATGATCATTACACAGGTGCACCTTGTGCTGGGGACAATAAAAGGCTACTCTAAAATGTGTAGTTTTGTCACACAACACAATGCTACAGATGTCTCAAGTTTTGAGCGAGCGTGCAATTGGCATGCTGACTGCAGGAATGTCCACCAAAGCTGTTGCCAGAGAATTGAATGTTAATGTTTCTACCATAAGCTGCCTCCAACATTGTTTTAGAGAAATTGGCAGTACGTCCAACTGGCCGTACAACCGCAGAGCATGTGTAACCACGCCAGCCCAGGACCTCCACATCTGGCTTCTTCTCCTGCAGGATCGTCTGAGACCAGCCACGCAGACAGCTAATGAAACTGGGGAGTATTTCTCTGTGTTAAACGCCTCTGCCCACTCATGTGAAATCCATAGAATAGGACCTAATGAATTTATTTCAATTGACTGATTTCCTTATATGAACTGTAAGTCAGTAAAATGTTTGACATTGTTGCATGTTGCTTTTATACATTTGGTTGAGTTTTCAACTAGCGTGAATTCAACATGAACTCCAACCAAAAATGTCACCCTGTCATTGGATTTAGGTTAAAAGTTGGGTGAAAAACGTTGATTCAACGTGATTACATTACATTTTCTGGTCAAAAAGATGTGGAAACAACATTGATTCAACCAGTTTTTGCCCAGTGGGTGCTGACTGACAGGTACCTTTTTCATAATATGATGAGCTTGATTCTCATTATGGAGCGTTTAATAATGCACAATTTAATTCGACTCTGACGGGGATTTGTTCCCTCTCATATCTCTGCTCAACTATTGGCACTATTGGTGATTCTCAGAAACTTCCATGAGAAAGCATTTTACTCCATTGCTCGGGGTCACGATAGAATGAGAATCACACCATTACCAGATATAGTTTTTATTATTTTCCCGATTGAAAATGCTTTTCTTTCACAACAACTAGCTAACAATAAGAAAGACATGGGGGGGTAAACAAGGAAGCTCATATGTCATCACTCTATTACTCAGAGGTCCCTTGGCATGGAGTATGACAGAGTTCTACTATCAACTTCTCCATCAGTCCAAGGTTGTCGACAAATATTCAAATGCTCCCAAATCTCTACCAGTAGCCATCTGTATCAGGATATAACATGATTACTTTTTGGAGCAATTGCACTACGTTAGTTGGACTATTCTGCATAATGCACAAAACTAACTGCATCCACTTGGTTTGAAATTCTGCTGTTGACAAATAGATTTCCATAAAATCCTGTGATCCCGTGTCTGGCAGAGAGATAATGCATCAACCGAATGTTATTTTTAGCTCCATTTGTCTTTTGTTTCCTCCAAATCTATCCCATTAAGCCTCTCCCAACTGATGCAGCTGATTCCTACTATTTATGTAATACTTGTAGAAGGTTGGCTGTTTTAACTTTTGCCACTCTTGCTGTTGCCAAGTGTGAATGTGATGTGTGTGGGTCTTGGCTGTGTCGGTGAAGCCTGAGTAAACAGCTTAATATAGCCCCAGGAACCAGCCTCTATAGAGCCTTGGTCATCAGAAGATGTCAGAGGAGGTCTCAAAGAACACTAGAAGGTGTCTGGGATCCTGACAAGTGCTGGCACAATTACCGTGTAACCGACAGTTATGGATAAAGACTGTCATGAAAAAATAACCTTCATAACTAAAAAAAAAATAATAATTAAATGACTGAATACAGGACGGCCGGGGAATTTGAGGTTGAGTCCGTTTCTGCTGTATTATGGACTCTACAACGTGAGAAACGTTGTTGCATAGGCAACGCCCCCCTCCCTGCAGAAGCAGCCCATGCAGTCAGGAGCTGAGGAGAGTAGAAAATGTGCGGCCAAAAAATAATAATATGAAGAAGCTTTTCGAACGGTTATTACAGTGACCACGTCATTTCACACTGTAAATCGAAATGATTTGCAGTTGTAGTATAAACTTTTGTATTTTTGTCTTCAGTTTCAGGTACAGTTTGTTGAAAACTGAAAAAAACATCATAGTGAGATCTGTGCTTCCTCTTTGTTTGTTTTCTGTGTTTTCATGCTGCCTTTGTAGAATGGCATTTCCATGTAAAAAGCCCCATGAGCACTAACGTGAAGTTCATAGGAGCACATCAAATGTGGTGTCAAATGAAAGCCAAGACAATTTTTTAAAATTAAGGTGTGTGTATATTGTTGGTCAATTTCTTCAACAGATGATCAGGTCTATATAATTATCAAACATACATTAGTAATGGAAAGGAAACACACTCTTTGTTTTAAGTATTAAAATTCTCCTTCAGTAATACAATTGTAGACAAGTTGGTACAGAGTGCAGTATATGATAGCTCTTCCCAACTCATATAGCCACCCATTCCTCCTTGTGAGTTTCCCTGGCAACAACATTTTAATAAATGTAACCTTCCCCTGACGGCAGCAACCATCTTGTCAGCAATTAAAAGCTCAGAAGTGGGTTTGACCGAAACTTGACCTTTCATCACAAGTATAGGGTCATAACAAGGTGAACGAGTGCAAGCATCTTCTAACAGGTGGCTGTTTTCATCAGGCCTGCAGCAGCCTTGTGTTCTCAGAAAACCAGTCTTATTCTCAGAACCTCAGATAGCCAGGTGGGGCCCAGACAGGAGGAGTATGAACGTAGGCGGTTTCCGCCTTCTGATAGTGTCTGACGGGCACAACACTCAAAACACTCAAAACATGTGTTAAAACACACAGTTTATCATAACACAATTTATTAACCCTTTAAAAGGTACGAGGCCTTGGTTTAACCCCTTCAATATATAAACCATTTCCCATTCTAAAAATTAGGAATAAACAAAGGCTTTGACTTCTGTTCAAACAGATGGAAAGGGGGTCTTAGGAAACATCTATCAGAAAAAGTATTTAAAAGGTATTAGAAATACATTAAAGCACAATGGAAAGATGAGAAGTGTTTATAAACAATCTGTGAACAGTCCTGGAGTGTTTTATTTTATTTTTAAATTCCCCCAAATGAAAGCCCCCTGCAAAATATACCGACTTCATCCAGTGTCCAGAAAAGTGGGTTGGCAATAGTCTCTCATTTGCATATTTTGTTACAATATTTCAGAAAAGTTGTAATTAAAAAAATATATATATATTTGTATCTCCGTTCAACTGGTGAAGGTACATTTTTATTTGTATGTCAAGTTAAATAAAAATTCAATGTTAGGTTGTGGTGCCTGGCCTTGTATATTATTCAGGCTACCTCTAATTATGCAATCCTTCTGCTGACCTATTTTTTTTTCTTCTTTTTTTTCCTTTTTTTAAAACATTCCAAATGACAACAAATGTGCTATGATAGATTTTGATAAAGGAATTTTTAGGATTTGAATGTCTATTTCTGACTAAACATTCATAACGGTTTTTACTCTCTAAAGTAATAATGGAAATGACGATCTTTTAATTATATTTTTTGTTTTGACGTAAGACTTTTTTTCTATTATTTTCAGTCTTCCCAAAAATCTTGTCCATTTCCTGTAACATCCATAACAAATCTTATTTGCTTTATTTCAGCATCATGCCAATATTTAGAAGTCCGCTTTCATTGTAATGAAATGGGTAGGAAGGGCGGCTCGAACCCCCAGCCCAGCGTGCCTTCACAAGAGTCGATAGCCGCGCTTATAAACCCAGGGTCGCTACACAACCCCTACTTTCAAAGAGCGCGTTCTTGTGCTAGCCCATGGCACAACGTCTTACAGGAACACGCTCACCAGCCAAGCACATGCACTGTTATGGACCCGAGGTCCAATCACTGCTCCCCACAAGGGGTACTATAGACACACATCAAAAGTTGAATTTATATTTTGTTTCTCCGTTATGTGAGATTAAAGGTGTGATTTTTGCATGCGATTGTAACGTCTATATCGTTGGAATCGCCCCAATGTCTACCCTTCAGCCACCAGTCTGTAAATGCCTGGTAGTGTGATTGAAAGATTTCAGTTCACTATCTATCTGCCAGTGCATGCTATGCCTTCTGCTTCGCCTTGGCCTTTACTAAAGATTACTAAGGCTGTTCAAAATCCAAGCAATATATTCTGGAATGCAGTTGGAATTAAATGGAAATGAGTTTCTGTGTATTCAGCCATCTTTTGTAGGATAGGTGCTAGTCTTCAGTTTCTTTTGGGAGAGGAGAAATCGTCTCTCTGTACAGACAGTCTACACATGCCAACCTATAAAATCACTGATGCCAACAGTCTAGGATTTGATTTTGGGAGAGAAATAGTCAAATAAATTTCTCTATCTTTAGTTTTAACATTTGTTGTTTGAAAAATGCAGAAAGGTGATCAGTATGTATTCTGAGTCTCAATTGTAGCTGGTAGACACCAGGCCACATTTCTACATAGCTTGTACTGTAGCAGCTAAGTTGAGCTGAGAGGCAGATGAAACATCTTGCAGCAAGTCCGTCAATAAAGGCATGGCAGCTGGCTTGACAACTATACTGGTGACTGACAGCGCGTATCATTCCTTAAAGGTCCGCTCCACCAGCCACTCCACTCATGCCGTCCACCGATTGCTTAAATAACTTATTGACCACTGTTGTGCAATCACTGGAAATAGATGGAGGGAAATGGAATGTGGATGATTGAGGCACATCTCATCTGTGTGTGTGTTTTTTTGTGTCTGCATGTTTGTGATGACTGCAGGTGACGTGTGCAGTTTGGACAGTTTACACAAGCGTGCGTGTGCATTTGCACACATCTGTTCAGAGCTGAACAACCAGGAGAAGGACTGGTAAGGGGTATCCAATCAGCTGCTGTGGACAGAGATGGACAATTGGCTAGCTTCATGAGAACATAACACATCAGATGATCAGACAGACTCATAACTGCTTAGCCAGACACTTCTCTCTGTAATTAGTAGTTGACAGATGAATTTTGATTTCAGTAATGGGATAACTAGAAGCCATAGCTGTGTGGAGCACTGGGTCTCCTTTATGATGAATGGTCTTCATTTACTCAGAGGATTGAGGAAACGCTCTGCACGGACCAGGAGCACATGAAGAGTTTCATTCCAAAACGCTCTATATCCATTTTCAGAATGAGCTTTTATTGTTTAAAGAAATGATGAGAGATTTGTGTTTTTTCACCATCTTATGCAGAGTGACTTACAATTTAGCTCATTCCATTCATCTTAAGATAGCTAATGAGACAACCACATATCACAGGCAAATATACAGTATACGAACATTCCATTCCAGCTAAATAATGGATATATAGCGTTTAGAGAAAAAAATCCCATTTCAATACACATTTCAAATCTATGAATTAAAAAAATCTGAGGACAGTGATATTTTACACAAACATGAAGGTACCCATAATCATTTGTGGGGGGAAAAAAAACAAATGTTTGGTACTTAGAAGTTCTAGAAAACTGGATAATGTTTGCTTTCAGGACACCCAATTTAAGTGAGCTGCCTTTGCTGAACATTCGTTCATGCCATTGATCATTTGGTGACATTGTTGTGATGTAAAGCAACAACCATAAAATTGGAAAAGTGCCTCTCTGTTTTCTATAAAAAGTTCTGTAAATCCCACATTGTTTTTGACACGATTACATAATCTTTCATTAGAGCTTGCAGGAATTTGTTTCATACCTGTCCTGTTTTTGCACCAAACAATCTGAAAATGTCAACAATTTTGATGAATCAAGATATTGGAGGGCTTACTTTTTGAACCACATCAGTACTATTTGTAAGTAGATCTATAAAAAGGCTGGTTTGATGCTCATAGTAGTTGATGTTCATAGTGCATGGCGCACACGCACACACACAGTGCTTGAAATAGCCATCTTCCTGGGAAATCAAATCACTTAAAAGCACCTTGGCTAAACTGTAATTAGTCATGCTTTCAGTATCCAGAGAGAAAGAGGAAATAGCCAAATGCATGCTTCCTCTTTCATCTCAGCTTTTCCCCTTTCTATAATGTTGGCATTATCTAAAGGTTATCTAACCAAAAGCTGCAAGGCATGTTTGGCCTTTAGGCTTAACCTCACTAAATAATTGGCTGTGTGGAAATAACAAATAATGCAAGCAATTACTGTAGGCCAGGTCATCCCTGAAACAAGACAAGGAAGAAGAAATAGCTTTGGTGATCATTTCCTCTTAGCCAGATATTATTAGGGTCGTTTCCATGTAAAAGGACCCATGAGCACCAACACCTGAAGTTCATAGCATGTCAAATGAAAGCGAGGAGTCTATTTTTTTTTTTATTGAAGCATATAATGTATTATTTGGTCCCGAGTCGCTCAGATGGTAGAGCATGGCGCTTGCAATGCCAAGGTTGTGAGTTTGATTCCCACGGGAGTCTAGTATGAAGAAAAAAAAATTATGCACTTTCTATTGTAAGTCGCTCTGGATAAGAGCACTGCTAAATTACTAAAATGTAAAATGTACATTTTTCAACCATTTCCTTTCGTAAATAAGCAAAGGCTTTGATTTCTGGTCAAACATATGTAAAAGGGCTCTAAACATATTCTAGAAAGTTTTTGAACGGTATTAGAAATGCATCAAAACACAATGTTGAAGTAAAGACTCCTGCCATGTAATGGCCATGTACGCTTATAATCTCCACCCGGCACAGCCAGAAGATGACTGGCCACCCCTCAGAGCCTGGTTCCTCTCTTGGTTTCTTCTTAGGTTCCAGCCTTTCTAGAGAGTTTGGGAAGAAAATGTATGTGAAACCCTTAGAATTACCTGGATTTCTGCATAAATTGGTTATAAAATGTTATCTGATCTTCATCTAAGTCACAACAATAGGCAAACACAGTCTGCTTAAATTAATAACATACCAAACAATTAAAATGTTTCATGCCTTTTATTGAACACACCGTGTGAACATTCACAGTGCAGGTTGGAAAAAGTATGTGAACCCTTGGATTTAATAACAGGTTGACCCTCCTTTGGCAGCAATAACCTCAACCAAACGTTTTTGTGTAGTTGCTGCCGATCAGACCTGCACAACGGTCAGGAGGATTTTTGGACCATTCCTCTTTTCAAAACTCTTTCAATTCCACAATATTCTTGGGATGTCTGATGTGAACCGCTCTCTTGAGGTCATGCCACAGCATCTCAATCGGGTTGAGGTCAGGACTGACTGGCCCCTCCAGAAGGCGTATCTTGTAATGTTCAAGCCATTCTATTGTTGATTTACTTCTGTGTTTTGGATTGCTGTCCTGTTGCATCACCTAACTTCTGTTGAGCTTCAATTGGCGGACAGATAGCCTAACATTCTCCTGCAAAATGTCTTGATAAACTTGGGAATTCATTTTTCTGTCTGATGGCAAGATGTCAAGGCCCTGAGGCAGCAAAACAGCCCCAAACCATTATACTCCCTCCACCATACTTTATAGTTGGGATGAGGTTTTGATGTTGGTCTGCTGTGCCTTTTTTTTCTCTACACATCCTTCCAAACAACACAACTTTAGTTTCATCTGTCCACATAATATTTTGCTAGTAGCGCTGTGGAACATCCAGGTGCTCTTATGCGAACTTCAGACATGCAGCAATGCTTTTTTTTGGACAGCAGTGGCTTCTCCCGTAGTGTCCTCCCATGAACACCATTCTTGCTTGGTGTTTTATGTATTGTCAACTCGTCAACAGAGATGTTAGCATCATCCAGAGATTTCTGTAAGTGTTTAGCTGACACTCTAGGATTCTTCTTAACCTCATTGAGCATTCTCCGCTGTGCTCTTGCAGTCATCTTTGCAGGACGGCCACTCCTAGGGAGAGTAGCAACAGTGCTGAAATTTCTCCATTTATAGACAATTTGTCTTACCGTGGACTAAGTTTGAGATACTTTTGTAACCCTTTCCAGCTTCATGCAAGCCAACAATTAGGTCTTCTGAGATCTCTTTTGTTCGAGGAATGGTTCACATCAGGTAATGCTTCTTGTGAATAGCAAACTCAAATTTTGTGAGTTTTTTTTTTATGGGGCAGGGCAGCTCTCACCAAAATCTCCAATCTCGTTTCATTGATTCGACTCCAGGTTAGTTGACTCCTGACTCCAATTCGCTTTTGGAGAAGTCATTAGCCTAGGGTTCACATCATTTTTCCAACCTACACTGTGAATGTTTAAATTATGTATTCAATATAAACAAGAAAAATACAATTTGTGTTTATTAGTTTAAGTACACTGTCTATTGTTGTGACTTAGATGAAGATCAGATCAAATTTCATGTCAAATTTATTCAGAAATCCAGGTAATTCCAAAGGGTTCACATAATTTTTCTTGCCACTGTAGATCTATAAAAAGGCTGGTTTGATGCTCATAGTAGTTTGATGCTCATAGTGTATGGCACAGTCACACACACATACAGTACTTAAAATAGCCATCTTCCTGGGAAAACAAATCACCTAAAAGCACCTTGGCCAAACTGTAATTAGTCATGCTTTCCATACCCAGAGAGAAAGAGGAAATAGCCACACGTATGCTTCCTTTCATCTCAGCTTTTCCCCTTTCTATAATGTTGGCATTATCTAAAGGTTATCTAACCAAAAGCTGCAAGGCATGTTTGGCCTTTAGGCTTAACCTCACTAAATAATTGACTGTGTGGAAATAACAAATAATGCAAGCAATTACTGTAGGCCAGGTCATCCCTGAAACAAGACAAGGAAGAAGAAATAGCTTTGGTGATCATTTCCTCTTAGCCAGATATTATTAGGGTCGTTTCCATGTAAAAGGACCCATGAGCACCAACACCTGAAGTTCATAGGAGCATGTCAAATGAAAGCGAGGAGTCTGTTTTTTTGAGAAATTAAAGCGTGCATTGTTTGGTCGTGTGTGGCTCAGTTGGTAGAGCATGGTGCATGCAATGCGAAGGTTGTGGGTTTGATTCCCACAGGGGACTAGTATGAAAAAAGTCGAATATATATATATATATATATATATACACACACACATTTTTCCAACATTTTCTTTCCTAAATATTAGGAATAAGCAAAGGCTTTGATTTCTGGACAAACAGGTGTAAAAGGGGTCTAAACATATTCTAGAAAGTTTTTGAAAGGTATAGCCAGAAGATGACTGGCGACCCCTCAGAGCCTGGTTCCTCTCTAGGTTTCTTCTTAGGTTCCAGCCTTTCTAGAGAGTTTATCCTAGCCACTGTGCTTCTACATCTGCATTGCTTGCTCTCTGGGTTTTTAGGCTCGGTTTCTGTATAAGCACTTTTGTGACAACTGCTGATGTAAAAAGGGCTTTATAAATAAATGTGCCTGATTGCCAACTAATATTAACACTTATATTTTGTTTTGGATAAATTATTTTTGCGGTGTGTGACATAATATGGAGGTCCCGGCAAGCTAGTCTATTCCCTATAATGTAAACTCCAAACCAAATAACTTCAAATTGTTTGCACTCACGACTACTGGTTTCAATTTCATTTTCAGCCAATATACAAGCAAATACTTCCTGAATTTATTGTTACAAATCAGCTTGCAAGGTTGCTAGCCAAGCAGGATCATGTTGTTAACATCACACCTCGTAATTGGTGGATGGTAGCTCACAACTGCCAACACTCGGTCTGCCTGGCTAGTAGGTAACGTTAGCACAGTCAGAGGAGAATAATTATGAAGACATACTAGGACAAAAGAAACGTGAGAGTGTGTAAATGATAGCACATTAGTTCAGGATTTGAAGAAATGTATTAAAATTCTGCAAGTGATTTCTGCAGTTAAACAATTAACTATGCAAATAAGCAAAAGCTCTGTGCATTAAGAAAATAAACACCTGGCTCAAATAGAAGCCTGTCTCTTGTGTTCAGTGATTTAAGCAAGTAAACACCTGGGCTATTATTAAAAGTTTTACGGTATGTAATACTGTCAAAACACTGCTATGTTTGTAGTTATTGGTAACCAGATCATTACTACAACTACACTAAGCAAAAATATGAACGCATCATGCAACAATTCAAAAGAATTTACTGAGTTACAGTTCATATAAGGATATCAGTCATTTGAAATAAATCAATTTGTACAGAGATCCTTGATGAAAACCTGCTCCAGAGTGCTCAGGACCTCAGACTGGGGCGAAGGTTTGCCTTCCAACAGGTCAACAACCCTGAGTACACAGCCAAGACAATGCAGGAGTGGCTTTGGGACAAGTCCCTGAATGTCCTTGAGTGGCCCAGCCAGAACTCGGACTTGAACCCGATCAGACATGTCTGGAGAGACCTGAAAATAGCTTTACAGCAACGCTTCCCATCCAACCTGACAGAGCTTGAGATGATCTACAGAGAAGAATGGGAGAAACTCCCCAAATACAGGTGTGCCAAGCTTGTAGCATCATACCCAAGAAGACTTGAGGCTGTAATCGCTGCTAAAGGTACATTTTTTAAATAAATATATATACTACCGTTCAAAAGTTTTGGGTCACTTAGAAATTTCCTTGTTTTTGAAAGAAAAGCAATTTTTTTTGTCCATTTCAAAAAGAACATAAAATTGATCAGAAATACAGTGTAGACATTAATGTTGTAAATGACTATTGTAGCAGGAAACGGCTGATTTTTAATGGAATATCTACATAGGCGTACAGAGGCCCATTATCAGCAACCATCACTCCTGTGTTCTAATGGCACGTTGTGTTAGCTAATCTAAGTTTATCATTTTAAAAGGCTAATTGACCATCAGAGAACCCTTTTGCAATTATGTTAGCACAGCTGAAAACTGTTGTCCTGTTTAAAGAAGCAATAAAGCTGGCCTTGTTTAGACTAGTTGAGTATCTGGAGCATCAGGATTTGTGGGTTCGATTACAGGCTCAAAATGTCCAGAAACAATGACTTTCTTCTGAAACTCGTCAGTCTATTCTTGTTCTGAGAAATTACGGCTATTCCATGCGAGAAATTGCCAAGAAACTAAAGATCTCGTACAACGCTGTGTACTACTCCCTTCATGGAACAGCGCAAACTGGCTCTAACCAGAATAGAAAGAGGAGTGGTAGGCCCCGGTGCACAACTGAGCAAGAAGACAAGTACATTAGTGTCTAGTTTGAGAAACAGACACCGCACAAGTCCTCAACGGGCAGCTTCGTTAAATAGTACCTGCAAAACACAGTCTCAACTTCAACAGTGAAGAGGCGACTCCGGGATGCTGGCCTTCTTTTTGCAAAGAAAAAGCCATATCTCAGACTGGCCAATAAAATAAAAGATTAAGATGGGCAAAGAACACAGACACTGGACAGAGGAAGATTGGAAAAAGTGTTATGGACAGACTAATCTAAGTTTGAGGTGTTCGGATCACAAAGAACATTCGTGAGATGCAGAAAAAATGAAAAGATGCTGGAGGAGTGCTTGACGCCATCTGTTAATTATGGTGGAAGCGATGTGATGGTCTAGGGGTGCTTTGGTGGTGGTAAAGTGAGAGATTTGTAAAGGGTAAAATACTTTGTTCTTCAAGATCCCTATCTCTCCATTTTGCCATGCCATGCCATACCCTGTGGACTGCACTTAATTGGAGCCAATTTCCTCCTACAACAGGATAATGACCCAAAGCACAGCTCCAAACTATGCAATAACAATTTAGGGAAGAAGCAGTCAGCTGGTATTCTGTCTATAATGGAGTGGCCAGCACAGTCACCGGATTTCAACCCTATTGAGCTGTTGTCGGAGCAGCTTGACCGTATGGTACGTACGAAGTGCCCATCAAGCCAATACAATTTGTGGGAGGTGCTTCAGGAAGCATGGGGTGAAATCTCTTCAGATTACCTCAACATATTGACATATTCATTCTCTCGTTAACACAGGTGTGAGTGTTGACGAGGACACGGCTGGAGATCACTCTGTCATGCTGATTGAGTTCGAATAACAGACTGGAAGCTTCAAAAGGAGGGTGGTGCTCGGAATCATTGTTCTTCCTCTGTTAATCATGGTTACCTGCAAGGAAACAAGTTCCGTCATCATTGCTTTGCACAAAAAGGGCTTCACAGGCAAGGATATTGCTGCCAGTAAGATTGAAACAAAATCAACCATTTATCGGATCATCAACAACTTCAAGGAGAGTGGTTCAATTGTTGTGAAGAAGGCTTCAGGGCGCCCAAGAAAGTCCAGCAAGCGCCAGGACCGTCTCCTAAAGTTGATTCAGCTGCGGGATTGGGGCACCACCAGTACAGAGCTTGCTTAGGAATTGCAGCAGGCAGGTGTGAGTGCATCTGCACGCACAGTGAGGCGAAGACTTTTGGAGGATGGCCTGGTGTCAAGAATGGCAGTGAAGAAGACACTTCTCTCCAGGAAAAACATCAGGGACAGACTGATATTCTGTAAAAGGTACAGGGATTGGATTGCTGAGGACTGGGGTAAAGTAATTTCCTCTGATGAATCCCCTTTCTGATTGTTTGGGGCATCCAGAAAAAAGCTTGTCTGGAGAAGACAAGGTGAGCTCTACCATCAGTCCTGTGTCATGCCAACAGTAAAGCATCCTGAGACCATTCATGTGTGGGGTTGCTTCTCAGCCAAGGGAGTGGGCTCACTCACAATTTGCCTAAGAACACAGCCATGAATAAAGAATGGTACCAACACATCCTCCGAGAGCAACTTCTCCCAACCATCCAGGAACAGTTTGGTGACAAACAATGCCTTTTCCAGCATGATGGAGCACCTTGCCATTAGGCAAAAGTGATAACTAAGTGGCTCCGGGAACAAAACATCGATATTTTGGGTCCATGGCCAGGAAACTCCCCAGACCTTAATCCCATTTGAGAACTTGTGGTCAATCCTCAAGAGGTGGGTGGACAAAAAAAACCACAAATTATGACCAACTCCAAGCATTGATTATGCAAGAATGGGCTGCCATCAGTCAGGATGTGGTCCAGAAGTTAATTGACAGCATGCTAGGGCAGATTGCAGAGGTCTTGAAAAAGAAGGGTCAACACTGCAAATATTGAGTCTTTGCATCAACTTCATGTAATTGTCAATAAAAGCCTTTGACACTTATGAAATGCTTTTAATTATACTTCAGTATTCCATAGTAACATCTGACAAAAATATCTAAAGACACTGAAGCAGCAAACTTTGTGGAAATTAATATTTGTCATTCTCAACTTTTGGCCACGACTGTACATATAATATGTACAAAAATGTTAGTGCAAAAAGGGTCAATGCAGATAGGCCAGTTAGCTATTTGGTTAGCTATTTAACTACCTATTTAGCAGTCTTATGGCTTGGGGGTCCTTTTGGTTCCATACTTGGTGCATCGGTACCGCTTGCCGTGCAGTAACTGACAGAAACGTTAATGACTTGGGTGGCTGGCGTCTTTGACAATTTTTAGGGCCTTTCTCTGACACTACCAGGTATAGAGGTCCTGGATGGTAGGGAGCTCAGACCCAGTGATGTACTAGGCCTAGGGCTGTTGTGGTGACCGTATTACTGCCACACCGGTGGTCACGAGTCATGAAGGCAGTCAAATTCCATATGACCGTTTAGTCATGGTAATTGGGTTTCTCCAAGCTCTGATGCTGCTGGTCATTACTAGCCTACCAAACTTGCTAACTGACTGGTACTCAGCACTCTATTGTCCCTCTAATCACTCTGACATCAATGCAAATGTCTTCTAAATTCTAATCAAACTTATCATGAGAGCCCATGAGCTCATGTTGTGCAACATTTCAATAGGCTATGCAATTGCGAGAGAAAACCGAGTGACGTCCTCTACTGAGAAGAGGAGGATCAGCTTTCTATAGGCTAGGCCTACTATATTTATTTCTCAACTTTCCTAATATTAAGCACATTGCTTATATTTACAACAGGAGTATATTTACGTCAGGAGTATAGCCTATCTGGCTTGCATGAAAATAAACCACGGGGTAAAGCGTCCTCCATTCGCTATTTATGTGCATAGATTACATGTTTCGATACAGGTGCATGATAATGGTCCATTCTAAATCAAAACAAATTTCACGCATACAGTACCAGTCAAAAGTTTGGACACACCTATTCATTCAAGGGTTTTTCTTTATTTTTTACTATTTTCTAATAATGAAGACATCAAAACTATGAAATAACACATATGGAATCATGTAAAAACCCTTGAATGAGTAGGTGTGTCCAAACTTTTGACTGATACAAAATTATGTACAGACATGTGAAGACGAGATTAAATCAAGAATAGTCTGATGGGTGCACACCTCATGTACAGTGGGGGGAAAAAAGTATTTGATCCCCTGCTGATTTTGTACGTTTGCCCACTGACAAAGAAATGATCAGTCTATAATTTTAATGGTAGGTTTATTTGAACGGTGAGAGACAGAATAACAACAAAAAAATCCAGAAAAACGCATGTCAAAAATGTTATTAATTGATTTACATTTTAGTGAGAGGTGCTTCGGAGCGGGTAGCATTTAGGTAGAAGGGCTGCAAAAGGCATGGCTTTTTTTAGGGTGCATTATGGCCACATGCCGCCGGGAAATTCAAGGCGTTATCAAGTACTTCTCAAATTGTGAGTGAGAGACTGATAAAGTGTGTACAGCCTGCACAAAAAAAACTAAGCAGAGCTCATGCCTTTCAAGCATTCATATCATCATTAGAGTTGCATCATGCAGCCTTACAGTGTATTAAAAATCGAAACATATAGCCCAGCGTTTGTAAAACAACTAAAGGTACATTAACTCTAAATTAAGCATATAGGAATACCTATTTCTTTGTTAACAGCTCAACACAGAATAGCTGCATGTGCACACTCCCTCAAATCGTTTGGAGAAAATATTTATTTTATTTTGCTTTGTTCAATTGTATTCTTCATACTATAAAATAATGCCATGGAATTCTAAGCAAATCCTGTATTCTAAATGAATTAGTGTAGCCCATAGCTAGATCAGGACCTAACCTAAGGACAACTCAGAGTATGCTATTATGTTCTTCTGGAATAGACTACATTTTCTTCATAACATGCTTCTTTAGACCGGTCTAAAGTAAATAATGGATTTATTGTGATGATGTAGGCTATATTACATTGATTTATTATACTTTTTAAAATGTAGATGTTCTAAAGGTCTGTATCAGTGGCTTGTAGGCTATGAGTGGAAGCCAGGAGATGCTAAATAAGTTTATGTTAATTAACGGTCAATTCCCGTGAGATCGACAGTTATTTGCTTGACAATCACCGGCTGACGAAATATCGTGACCGCCACAGCCCTAGTCTGGACAAGCCCTCCCTCTCTCTCTTGCCTCTTCTATTTCTTCTCTCTCTCCAGGTAATGTCACCCCTCTCGGCTCTTACTGACACCTACCCGTGCGCCCCCTCTTTTTCCATTTACTGTAAATGGCATACATTTTACATTTTAGTCATTTAGCAGACGCTCTTATCCAGAGCGACTTACAGTAGTGAATGCATACATTTCATACATTTTTTTTTCTTCTCCGTACTGGTCCCCCGTGGGAATCGAACCCACAACCCTGGCGTTGCAAACACCATGCTCTACCAACTGAGCCACACGGGACGTGAGCACCGACCAACCTTGGACGTCCATGGATGTTGAAAAGTAGTTGTAATTTGGTCAGTCCGCCCTGGCCTTGATTTCAACTTCCACAGAGGTTGTTTTCTGGTTTTTGGTACGGGCCATAATCTCAACGTCCACCGATGTACGGTCTAGACCAGTCTTGATTTGACATAAACATAGATGTCCATGATTGGTTCAGATTTGGTCCTGTCCGGCATCTAGTGCGGAGAGTATAGTACAGTAAAATAGAGTAGAGTGCAGTTTACCTATGTAGGATACATCACCATGAATGACACACACATCCATATTTATGCATTTCTGTGTAGAACAGATCAGGGATCCATGATTAAATTCTGTTAATGCAATTCTGTTACCGGGTGTAAATCCACTTCACTTACTGTAGTTCAATAACCAAAAGGTGTCATGTCATAGCTGACAGACCAATCTTTCTGCAGACATCTTTGAATCTTAGAAAACGGGGTCACAAAAAACTGAGGGAGATTTTACTGAAATTCTGTTATCAAACTTTGCATCTGCACAGTTCATCCAGTAAATGTTTATTTTCTGTGTACATTTTTAAATATTATCCTTGTGAATAGAGTTGTATGGTTTGTTAAACTTTTAAATCAATGTTTTTTGTTTGGGATACATTTCTAAGTTAAATATCTTAGTCTGAACGCAATTCCGTTACTGTGGAATTACCGTTAGGTTTGTTTGAAGTCATTCAGTTCAAGTAAAAGAAATCAAAAGATTGATTTCTCTCACAAATTATGATTTCATTGTTGTATTGTGAGAGGTGGATCCGGGGTCTGTGGTGGATGTGCAGCACATAAACGGCAGCAGGTAGCCTAGCGTTGGGCCAGTAACCACAAGGTTGCAAGGTCGAATCCCCGAGCCAACTAGGTAAAATCTGCCGATCTGCCCTTGAGCAAGGCATTTAACTCTAATTGCTCTGGGGTTGCTGTCAATAATCCCTGGTCCCTGGCTGTGACTCCACACACTTGTACAGGTTACACACTTGTACATGTGTGAAGCAGGACAAATATAAGCACCCCCTATTTGACCTTTAAAGACAGTGTGCCAATATAAGTAAATTAAGCAAAGCAGGGAGCCATTATCAAAAGAGCCGTCCAGTGCACTTCTGCAGTCGTGTCCAGTTGCGCTTACTGATGCAGAAGGCAGATTTGATAAAGGTTGAGTCAGCAGTTTGAGCCCTGTGGTGTTGTGCTCCCTTCTGTCTTGTCCTGTACTGTTCTGTCCTCCCTTACCCTGACTCTCTAAGGAAGTAGAGAGTCTCCTGTCCGGCTTGGACCTAGCCAGGGCAGAGGAGAGGAAGCTGAGAGAGTGCGAGCGCAAGGGTATGCGCGAGCGAGAGTAAGACATAGAGAAAAAGAGAGAGTGTAAGAGAGAGTAGTGATAGGGAGATGAGGTTTCAAGGAAGCAGCTGCATTGAAATCTTCCCCATGCCACAGGAGATTTGGACTCTTAATGAGAAGGGATAGGGCGGCTACCAATCAGGGAGCCTGTAAAGGTCGTCATGTAGAATGATAGCTCCAATGGGATCTGGCACTTCATAAATTATTGAATTGGGTGCTGGAATGCACCTCTGCAGCTGTTGTAAGGCCTAATGCAGAAGGAAAGAGTGTAAATCACATTCTGTAGTAAAGTGCCAGCCCGATCACCATAATCCTAAAACCATGATAGATTCGGCTTTCGTTCCAAACCTTCCTGTGATGAATGTATTAGCCTGGTATAGAACAATGTTTACACTGCAAACATAAAGATTAATCCTCATGCTTTCTGTCCCCATTCCCACCTTTTTTTTGTATGCATTAGAGATTTTTCTTTATTTGGCTGCATGTTATAGTGGCCATAGTTCAGGCACTATTGACATGGATGATTTCGTAGTATGGAAATGCTGTGGCACTGTATGTGTGCATTTAAATCACACTGGCAATTGGGTATTTTAAAGTTTACTCTTGTAAATATGCGTCATAATTATTTTGTGCTATGGATTACATTTATTTTCATAAATGCAGTATTAAAAACCTAAATCTGTATTATCAAAGGTGCATACATTTCACCACTGTCTCCGGAAGAGGTCTATAAACTGACAATTGAATGTCATGTATTATTGGAGTTATTCCAAAGCACTTGCATATTGTTGCTATAGTCTTGAGGCCTGTAAAATTGTCAGCTACCCCTTCACCCAGACAAGTATATAAAGCAATATAATTAAATTAGAATATAAATGGATGATGTTTTAACACACAATACAAAGTACTGCACTTTCCATCGCTCTTCCATTAAATGTGCCATTCTGGCAAGACTTTCTTAAGTGTCCTTGTTATTGCCTAGGCCTTGTCTGCAGCCTTCCCTTTGAAAGGGTTTTAGAGCATTACGTTAAGTGTGTGTGTGTGTGTGTATATATGTATATGTGTGTGTGTGTGTGTGTGTGTATATATGTATATATGTATATATATGTATATGTGTATATATGTGTGTATATATATATATGTATATGTGTGTGTATATATATATATGTATATAGAGCATATAGAGACTCCTATATATATATATATATATATATAGAATTTTTTTTTTTTTTTTCACCTTTTATTTAACCAGGTAGGCAAGTTGAGAACAAGTTCTCATTTAAAACTGCGACCTGGCTAAGATAAAGCAAAGCAGTTCAACACATATAACAACACAGAGTTACACATGGAGTAAAACAAACATACAGTCAATAATACAGTAGAAAAATAAGTCTATAAACAATGTGAGCAAATGAGGTGAGATAAGGGAGGTAAAGGCAATAAATAGGCCATGGTGGCGAAGTAAATACAATATAGCAAGTTAAACACTGGAATGGTAGATTTGACAGTAGATGAGTGTGCAAAGTAGAAATACTGGACTTGATGGCAGCTTTGCAGACTTGGCATTCTCTCAACCAGCTTCACCTGGAATGCTTTTCTAACACTCTTGAAGGAGTTCCCACATATGCTGAGCACTTGTTGGCTGCTATTCCTTCACTCTGCGGTCCAACTCATCCCAAACCATTTAAATTGGGTTGAGGTCGGGTGATTGTGGAGGCCAGGTCATTGATGCAGCATTCAATCACTCTCTTTCTTGGTAAATAGCCCTTACATAGTCTGGAGGTGTGTTGGGTCATTCTCCTGTTGAAAACAAATGATAGTCCCACTAAGCGCAAACCAGATGGGATGGCGTATCACTGCAGAATGCTGTGGTAGCCATGCTGGTTAAGTGTGTCCTGAATTCTAAATAAATCACTGACATTTTCACCAGCAAAGCAACCCCACACCATCACACATCCTCCTCCATGCTTTACAGTGGGAACCACACATGCGGAGATCCATTCACCTACTCAGCGTCTCACAAAGACACAGCGGTTGGAACAAAAAATCTCAAATTTGGAATAATCAGACATAAGGACAGATTTCCACCAGTCTAATGTCCATTGCTGGTGTTTCTTGGCCCAATCAAGTCTATTCTTCTTATTGGTGTCCTTTACTAGTGGTTTCTTTGCAGCAATTTGACCATGAAGGCCTAATTCACACAGTCTCCTCTGAACAGTTGATGTTGATGTGTTTGTCACTTGAACTCTGAAGCATTTATTTGAGCTGCAATTTCTGAGTCTGGTAACTCTAATGAACTTATCCTCTGCAGCAGAGGTAACTCTGGGTCTTTCATTCCTGTGGTGGTCCTAATGAGAGCCAGTTTCATCATAGCGACTGCACTTGAAGAAACTTTCAAAGTTCTTAATTTTCCGAATTGACTGACCTTCATGTCTTAAAATAATGATGGACTGTCATTTCTCTTTGCTTATTTGAGCTGTTCTTGCCATAATATGGAAGTTAGCTCTTTTTGGTAAAAGATGTCTTCTGTATACCATCCCTACCTTGTCACAACACAACTGATTGGCTCAAACGCATTAAGAAGGAAATTCCACAAATTAACAGGCACACCTGTTAAAGAGTGAGGAGCAGGGGCCGTTGTGTGTGGCATGCAGGGGAGGAGAGAGAAAGTAGTCAATCCGACTTGCTCTAGTTAACCTATGGTGGCAACAAGTTTGTCTATCTATCATACCATCTGATTAAGAAGCTAGCTACAGTAGCCAGCTAGCTAGCTAAAGTAGCAAGGCTAATTGAAGCTACTGTATTTTGCTGTGCTTCCCTCCAATTGCTACAACAACTCCATTCACATGAAACCACAGCCTATTTGTTGGTTGATCATTGTAGCCTTCTCCTCATTTAGCCAACTTAATTACATAATTTCAATTCCCCTTTGCATTGATTCATAATCTCCCACTTCTCCCCGGGTTTGGCTTTGGGGCTTTCCTTGGCCTATCGTGCTCTAGCGACTCCTTGTGGCGGGCCGGGCGCCTGCATGCTGACTTCAGTCGTCAGTTGAACGGTGTTTCCTCCGACACATTGGTGCAGTTGGCTTCCGGGTTAAGCGAGCAGGTGTTAAGAAGCAGCGCGGCTTGGCGGGTCATGTTTCAGAGGGCGCATGACTCAACCATCGCCTCTTCCGAGCCCGTTGGGGAGTTGCTGTGATGAGACAAGATCGTAACTATCACGAAATTGGGGAGAAAAGGTGGGTACATTCTCTGACTGTATAGCGCCACTTTGATTGACCAACAATAACAAGCTACACATGTGAAACATCTTTTTAAAGGGGCACACTCATAAAAAAAAATTGAACTGTTTAGAATGTAATGGTGTATCCTTGTAGGCTATTTTGCAATGTCACAGATAATTGCATTTAATTTTAGAAAAAGCCTGAAAAAAAACTCCCAAGTAATTGAATAGTACTAACGTCCATAAGGATATTCAAATATGAGAATAACCGTGTCCATCCCTAATTTCTCATTCCACAAGGTATTTAGGGGTTCATAGTTCAATCGGATCTCTTGGTTATTCAGTGATGTCTGCATGCCTATCATGCTGCACTGGTACATGGTTAGTATGAACACCAATCACTATTACAATAATTGGCAATGCATGGGAGTTTTGCTATGTGTGTCAATGAATCTCAGCACATCATATTGACCCAATGTCACTGCTCTGCTCCGGTCGAACAGGTTCAATGGTGAATGTGATGGGAATTTGCCCTAATGCAGTGGTTCCCAAACTTTTTATAGTCCCGTATCCCTTCAAACATTCAACCTCCAGCAGCGTACCCCCTCTAAGCACCAGGGTCAGCGTACTCTCAAATGTTGTTTTTTGCCATCATTGTAAGCCTGCCACACACACGCTATACAATACATTTATTAAACATAAGAATGAGTGTGAGTTTTTGTCACAACCCGGGTTGTGGGAAGTAACAAAGAGCTCTTATAGGACCAAGGCACAAATAATAATAATCAATCATTTTGCTCTTTATTTAACCATCTTACATATAAAACCTTATTTGTTAATCAAAAATGGTGAATAACTCACCACAGGTTAATGAGAAGGGTGTGCTTGAAAGGATGCTCATAACTCTGCAGTGTTGGGTTCTATTGGAGAGAGTCTCTGTCTTAAATCATTTTCCACACACAATCTGTGCCTGCATTTAGTTTTCATGCTAGTGAGTGCCGAAAATCCACTCTCACATAGGTACGTGGCTGCAAAGGGCGACAGTGAGATTTGCCAAGGCAGGATACTCTGAGCGCAGCCCAATCCAGATATCTGGCAGTGGCATCTGATTTAAATGACATTTTCACAGAACCGCTTGTTGCAATTTCGATGAGGCTCTCTAGTTCAGATATCGGTAAGTGGACTGGAGGCAGGGCATGAAAGGGATCACGAATCCAGTTGTTTGTGTCGTCCATTTGCGCACCCAGCTCACTCAGGTGCTTCGCTATATCACATTTGACATTGTCCGTAAGCTTGAGTTCATTTGCACACAAAGAATCATACAATGATGGAAAGACCTGTGTGTTGTCCTTGCAGACAGAGAAGAGCTCCAACTTCTTAATCATACCCTCAATTTTGTCCCTATATTGAATATAGTTGCGGAGAGTCTCTGTAATCCTAGATTCAGATCATTCAGGCGAGAAAAAACATCACCCAGATAGGCCAGTCTTGTGAGAAACTCGTCATCATGCAAGCGGTCAGACAAGTGAAAATGATGGTCAGTAAAGAAAACTTTAAGCTCGTCTCTCAATTTAAAAAAACGTGTCAATATTTTGCCCCTTGATAACCAGCCCACTTCTGTATGTTGTAAAAGCGTTACATGGTTGCTGCCCATATCATTGCGTAGTGCAGAAAATACACAAGTTCAGGGGCCTTGCTTTAACAAAGTTAAGTCTTTCAAGCTGTCAGGCATTCCCTTGGCAGCAAGAGCCTCTCGGTGGATGCTGCAGTGTACCCGAGTGGTGTCAGGAGCAACTGCTTGAACGCATGTTACCACTCCAGTATGTCTCCCTTTTTGCCACAACTTTGGAAGTATGCTTGGGGGTCATTGTCCATTTGCAACCAAGCTTTAACTTTCAGACTGATGTCTTGAGATGTTGCTTCAATATATGCACATCATTTTCCTCCTCATGATGCCATCTATTTTGTGAAGTGCACCAGTCCCTCCTGCAGCAAAGCACCCCCACAACATGATGCTGCCACCCCCGTGCTTCACGGTTGGGATGGTGTTCCTTCGGCTTGCAAGCCTCCCCCTTTTTCCTCCAAACATAACGATGGTCATTATGGCCAAACAGTTCTATTTTTGTTTCATCAGACCAGAGGACATTTCTCCAAAAAGTACGATCTTTGTCCCCATGTGCAGTTGCAAACCGTAGTCTGGCTTTTTTTATGCCGGTTTTGGAGCAGTGGCTTCTTCCTTGCTGAGCGGCCTTTCAGGTTATGTAGATTTAGGACTTGTTTTACTGTGGATATGTCATCGTTGAAAGGGGACCAAGGCACAGCGTGTAAAGTGCTCATATTTCTTTTATTTATGATAACACTTCAAACAAAATAACAAAACGACAGCCAACAGTTCCGTCAGGTACGTATACAAAACAGAAAACTACTACCCACAAACCCCAAAGGAAAACAGGCTGCCTAAGTATGGCTTCCAATCAGAGACAACGAAAGACACCTGCCTCTGATTGGAAACCATACCCGGCCAAAACCTGGAAAACAAAACATAGAAATTGAATACTAGAAAAACCCCACATATAAACAGAAAACCCAAAACCACCCAACACAACTACCTGTCACGCCCTGACCGCTCTACTATGGCAAATGGCCTCCTACAAGGGTCAGGACGTGATAGGATATAGATACTATTGTACCTGTTTCCTCCTGCATCTTCACAAGGTTGAAGAGGTTGCTGTTGTTCTGGGATTGATTTGCACTTTTTGCACCAGAGTATGTTCATCTCTAGGAGACAGAACGCGTCTCCTTCATGAGCGGTATGACGGCTGCGTGGTGTTTTTACTTGTGTACTATTGTTTGTACAGATGAACGTGGTACCTTCAGGCTTTTGGAAATTGCTCCCAAGTATGAACCAGACTTGTAGAGGTCTACAAAAAAAAATATTCTGAGGTCTTGGCTGATTTCTTTTGATTTTCCCATGATGTCAAGCAAAGAGGCACTGAGTTTGAAGCTAGGCCTTGAAATATATCCACATGTACACCTCCAATTGACTCAAATGATGTCAATTAGGTTATCAGAAGCTTCTAAAGCCATGACATCACTTTTGGGATTTTTCCAAGCTGTTTAAAGGCACAGTCAACTTAGTGTATGTAATCTTCTGACCCACTGGATTTGTGATACAGTGAATTATAAATGAAATAATCTGTCTGTAAACAATTGTTGGAAAAATGACTTGTCATACACAAAGTATATGTCCTAACCAACTTGCCAAAACAATAGTTTGTTAACAAGAAATTTGTAGAGTAGTTCAACTGTGTGTGTGTGTGTGTGTGTGTTATGTTTTATGTGAATCTCATTTTTATTTGGCGTACCCCCGACGGCATGGCGCATACCCCTGGGGATGGGAATACCTGCCCTAATGAGTTCACTGGACCATTTTTGTTAGCTAAAGTTTGGTCTTAATCAGATTTTAAAGTGATTGGTTGAAGCCTGCTCGTCAGGTGCTGACAACAACAGCGAGGGAAGGCACCAGCAGCACTATATGCCAGCAGTCATATCACATTTTTGTCTGTGCTAGTTTCTCTAGTGTGGGATCTGACTGTTTGGCAGAGGATTAAACAAATACACAAAGAGAGACCCATATAGAAGTTTAAGTACTTTTCTCTATCTCTTCCTTGATCTGATATCTATGGAACAGAGCAGATGCTAAGTTGAGAGAGAATACTCTGCTGTTCCTCTGTTGCCTATGTACTCTGAGAAGAGGGAAATGGGAGAAAGAAAGAGTGAACGGGAGGTGAGGTAGCCATGTGGGATGGTATAGCGTTGAGAGGTAGCCAGCAGCGAATCTTCGGCCCCAGAGAGAATCCAGATGGTTCTGTTGAAAACAACAGTAAAGATCTAAATGTCCAAAGGACCACCATCTACTCTGTCAACAATTCAACTTCCCACATAATTAGGTTTTCTTTCTGCAGCTCAGCTCAACTTTCAAAAATGACTGTGGTGAGGGAGGGTTGACTTAACTAACTTTATTTTTGTTGCTTTGGGGAGGGTTGTGCATTTTTTTCCCTGGTTTTCATTCCCTGTTTTGCAGGTATTACTATAATTTCTTCCATTCGTGCCACATTTCCTCATCTGCTTGCATGCACCCCTATCAAGGTGTTTTAGTACTTCCCTTATGCACTGTGCTTTTCTGCACATTTACTATACCACAGGTCAATATAAGTCTACCAGCCGGTCTATCTTGCCTTCTATCCACCATTCATAGTGACCATAGTGGTAGGTGGATCGTTTGTCCAGATCTGCAATAGGCTAACTAGCAATTATACTACACGTAAAATAATTAAAAGCTGCACCAATTTTCAATATAAATCCATAAGAACAAAGAGGAATAGGTGATAGGCAGTGCAGGGGAGAGTCCAGGTACATCGTTGCGCATGAAAGAACATTGAAGACCTTAGACACGCAGCTCAAAAAACTCCCCTATTGATCTTGTTTAGGGACAATAAAATGATCCTACCTAAAGTAGTCTACAACATCACAATGCAATGAATAATTGCATTATTGTTTTTGAGTACAAAACTCTACTTAGGCTGTAAACTGCAGTGAAAATTTGAATAACTGCACAAAAGCTCTGTGATTTTAACTTTTCATTCCATTTGGATCTGTTGTAGGTCTACTCTACTCTTGACAGTTTATAAGGTCTAGAAAGGCACAGTAGCAAGCCAATCTGTATTTTTACTTCTGATACTGAGATATGCTGTCTGTTGCAGATCATCATTTTTCCAAGCTTAATGTGCGCTCTGCCTCCTCTGATCCGAGCGGCTATTCCTCCCGCACCTACAACCTAACTAGGGCTGTCCCCAACAAATAAAAAATGGTCCCTTCTTTAGACCAATCGATTGGTCGAAATGTTTTAACTTTTATTTTTCCATATATAGACACTGTATATTTTTTAAATAAAATCAGCTACATGCACTGAGCTTGTTTGATGCTTTAAGCGCACGGTTTGATTAAATAATTAAAACACACAAATGAGAGGGGGTCCGACCACAATTTATTTGATTGTGAAGGGCAGGGCTCAGATTTGCTGCTCTGTGTTAAAACAACATACAGCGAGCAACTGTGTGACTTGCACCCGTTGTCTCTTTCTCCTCCCTGCTGCAGCGACTACCACAGGACATTAAAAGTGTTTATCGCGCTGTCTGTGCTGCTGAAGCTGCAACATAATTATAGCCATTTCTGACTGAAAAATGTTGTTACCGAAATCCCTCATTTGTTTAGGGAAAACATTCCCTATTCCCCCAACCCTTGCTCTCTTTATGCATCACATGCACATGACCAATAGGGTCTGACCTAATAGTATATCATAATCACATCAATTAATTTGTTATTACAAACTCTGAACACCGTATCAGCAAAATGGATGCAGAGGACGTGACAAATAAACTCAAAATGGGGGAATGTTTACTGATTGCTCAGGAGGTAATGGGGAAGTCAGATGGGTGTAATACATTTGACTAGTTGTGGAAAATACTGGAGATAAAGAAAGTAAGGAGCAAGTGCTACATGCATATTGGGCTATTGCCAAACAGGTGCTGTTTGGAACAACGTAAACAATACTAAATAAATTACAAGTGTGTACCAGAGAGTCTGTTGTAAGCCTTTATTACAGCAAAGACTAAAAACAGTGTATTAATTTGTGAATGCAATTTCTGAAATGGAACAGTTTATTTACTGTTTATGCTAATTATTCAAGGGTTGCTTTGTTATTTTATAAAACTAAAATGCTTGATTGCATTTCAAATCACGAATGGCTCGCATGCTGTGAGATGAAATGAACAAATGAATGATTGATACAGTAGCCTATAGAAGTATTGAAATATAAGTAGGCCTAAGTTACGGTATTAAGAGTGAACAGGATGCGTTTTTAGGCCTAAAGATCAATGGGGGTTATACAAGGCTGCAATACTAAGCCTACTAATGATGATGATATTAATTGTTATTATAATGATGATTATCATAATAGTAATAATAACAATAAGGAGGAGATCAAGAAAAAGGAGGGTTGTTATTATTATAAATATAATTTTTCTGACAATTCGGAACAGTGTAAACAACACTAAATCAATTATAAATAGCACCAGAGAGGCTTTTCTAACGACAAAAAAAGTGTAAAGCCTTTATTACAGCATAGCAAAGATTAAAAACAGCCACATTTGTGAAATTGTTTATTTGACATGTGGTTGCGTGAGGCTTGGTGCCCACGGAATCAGTAAGCTACTAAACGAATACTCAAACAGGCAACTTAAGCAGGATCTGTCTTATTCCTGTAGATACAGTATATATGGATGATTTATAAAGCCAGGCAGATTTAACAGTTAGGCTATAGAGATGATTAAGGGCTCCCGAGAGGTGCAGCGGTCTAAGGCACTGCGTCTCAGTGCTAGAGGCATCACTACAGACACCCTGGTTCGAATCCAGGCTGTATCACAACCGGCCATGATTGGGAATCCCATAGGGCGGCGCACAATTGGCCCAACATTGTCCGGGTTTGGCCAGTGTAGGCCGTCATTGTAAATAAGAATTTGTTGTTAACTGACTTGCCTAGTTAAATAAAGGTTACATTTAAAAAGTTGGTTTAGTCTTTCCTCACTTTTCTTAGACAATTAAGGCAAGGGCTGTTTTATTGTCTCCTAACTCCACTGCTGCTCCCGCCGCATTGTTCTCAACAACAATATGCTGATCAACTTTGCTATATGCACATAGCAACATGGTCAAGGAAAAGGCGCCAATTCAACAGAGCACTGATGTTTTAGAACCGCGGACATCGACCACTATCTGTTACAAAACACCAAAAGTTGAATGACATTCAGAGATTGTCATGCCAAGCCTTCGATACTGGATATAAGGTAGGGAGGGATCTATTTTCTGTTTGTTGAGATTGACATAGTCTATTTGATTGTGGTGTCCCAAAGTTGGTAATCGGTATGCAGTTATGCTTTTCTTATTGGTTGTCTGGTGCATTGGCACAGAAACCTGTTGGTGCATATATTTTATATAATTCTAAATATATAGCACCAGAATGTTGAAAATCGGATTTGCCCCCTAGCTGATCATTGTCTGCAGCCGGGTCTGATCGTAGTGTAAAGATACAGGCAGGTAGAGTGAGCTCATCCGTGGTGGTCGGTGAACACTCAACCCTTCTGGCCTGTAGCCCTGCGTGGCATCGACTGTGAAAAGCACGCTGAAGTGGCAAAGTCGATATCGACTTTTATAAACACAGGGTCACTACAGTTCTTATTTGTGTTTTTTGTTTTGTTTTACAGTACAAAGGGAGGTTCATGTGAAAATATTTTTTACGTTGGGGGGGATTTATGACACCTCGAGATGGACTCTTTCCCCCCCCCCCCCCCCCCATAACTATCCCTTTCAGTAAGTAACTCAAGCAATTTCCTGTCCATTCATAATTAATGAAAATGCCGAGGAAGGTACTCCGTGTGAGGGGAAAATGGCTAGGCGATCAGTGTGCACATAAATGTAGCTATATTGGACCGGAGTGCTGTGTTCCAGAGAACAGCCATGTACAGAGCAGTTTCCCTTAACGGTAGAGTGGCATTTGTGCAATTTCACGTTAATGGAATTACGCTTTGACTCACATTTTTCACTTTAAAATGTATGCCAAACAAAAACCATTGGTTTCAAAGTTTAACAAACCATTAGTGATGGGAAAAAAATAGATAGTTACACTTCGGGATATTATTTTTGATGATATTGTTTTGACAATATCGCAATTTGTTTTGTGCTTGTCGTCTGTACCTGTACCAAAACTCCAGTATGTTTCCTTCATAGTGTCGGGGGTTCACCTTGGGGTCATGATAGGGGCTGAACCAAATGTTTGATGTATTATAATAATTGATTATGCTTATGTTGTATTAATAGAAGGGGAGGGGTTATAAGACCCCTCCCTCGTTACATTTATAGAGTTCTAGACTACAGATGAACAATATATATATTATAAAGGTTTAATATTGTTCCACAGTCTTTTCTAATCTCTGCCTCTTATAAAGAAACTGTCTGAGAAATGTGTGACTGAGACAGAACTCTGTAGGGGTGTGTAAGAGATTAGAGACTAGTCAGACATTCCACTATAAATCAACTTGGGGAGTGGACATTTACTGCTATTTTAGATAACACTAAAACTCTTGTTTTATATAGCTGTGTAGGCATGGTTTTGGTCTCATGAGTAGAAGGTAATGACATAGGCAGTGCAGAACAATTTGCAGAACTTACTCGGAAACATGCGTGCTATGTTCCTGTTGTCAACTGCATTAATAAATGAATGATTGATTTACTTAAAGATATTGTCTGATTGCTAATTTCACCAATGATTGACAAGGAACTAAGGCCAACATTAGCTTGTTCTCCATCTTCTTTTGAAATAGTGAGGCAATTTGGTTTCAGCACTTTTTTATTTTACATGACTGATCAAAACGTGTTTTCTCATGTCTCGCTTGTCCCTCTGCAGCAGACATATGGTGAGCAATATGATTGGAACATCGAAATGCAATAAAATCACAGTATTGAATCGCAATACATATAGAATCGTGAGAATCGCAATACGTATTATATCAGCACCAAAGTATCGTAATAATATCGTATCATGAGGTCCCTGGCAATTACCCAGCCTACAAACCATAGTACTCTGCACAAGGACTACTTTGAATAATTTACACAAATGTTCACAAAAACACATTTACTGGAAGAACTGTGCAGATGCAAAATTTGGTAACAGAATTACGGTAAAATCTCGCTCAGTTTTTTTATGAGACCACGGTTTCTGAATTGAGATTCAAAGATGTCTGCAGAAGGAATGGGGTGTCAGCGACCTACAGTAGGTGAAGTGGATTTACATCCGGTAACGGAATTACGGGTCCCTGATCTGTACTATACAGAATGCATAATTATGGATACGAATATCATTCTCTTCATGGTGATGTATCCTGAATAGGTACACAAAGGTAGAAATATGTAATGTCCTTATTTTGCATATTTGGTTATTATTCTACGCACTGGCTATTATTGTAATGAGCTCCGCCCCGAAACAAGACCACATTTGGTTGGTCCAGACCAAATCTAAAACAATTATAGATGTCTATGTTTAACAAGTTTGGACATCACACATGGTACAGTACTGGTTGATTACTTTTTTTCAAATCCAATGTATTTTCCACGTTCATTCTAGGTCACAATACACCCCCAAATTAATTGAAACCCTCCCTCAAGAAGTGAGCACTATCCTCTTCCCATACAGACCTTGTAAAACTGTTTTTGTTACCTAAAGGTTGAAATGAGGAATTCTAACCACTAGCTTTGTCTTGGGTTCTCTGGAGTATCTAAAAGAAAAGTGGAGCTCCATTCCAGCACAGCTTGTGGCCAACGGGAGCTATGCCTCTATCATTATAAGCATGGTGGCACGGTGGGGATATTGTTATCTCTCCAATCGAATGTGGATCTAATTGCGTTGTATTCTTTGCAAATATTGTTATTGATATTATTGTTGTAAGATATATTGTCAGGGATTTCAATTTGGTTTCTTTGTTTCATGTGGTATTGTTGGTACAGTGCATTTGGAAAGTATTCAAACCCCTTGACATTTTCCACATTTTGTTACGTTCATCTTAATAATAACCTATAACGACAAAGCAAAAAATAGTTTTTGTTTCAAATTTGAAAAAAATATATATCACATTTTACGTAAGTATTCAGACCCTTTACTCAGTACTTTGTTGAAGCACCTTTGGCAGCGATTACAGCGCTCGGGTTCAAGTCTGGGCTCTGGCTGGGCGACTCAATGACATTAAGAGACTTGTCCTGAAGCCACTCCTGCGTTGTCTTGGCTTTGTGCTTAGGGTCGTTGTCCTGTTGGAAGGTCCCAGTCTGAGTTCCTGAGCGCTCTGGAGCAGGTTTTCATGAAGGATCTCTCTGTACTTTGCTCCGTTCTTCTTTCCCTCGATCCTGACTGGTCTCCCAGTCCCTGCCGCTGAAAAACATCCCCACAGCATGATGCTGCCACCACCATGCTTCACCGTAGGGATGGTGCCAGGTTTCCTCCAGATGTGACGCTTGGCATTCAGGCCAAAGTGTTCAGTCTTGGTTTCATCAGACCACAGAATCTTGTTTCTCATGGTCTGAGAGTTCTTTACGTGCCTTTTGGCAAACTCCAAGTGGACTGTCATTTGCTTTTTACTGAGGAGTGGCTTCCCTCTGCCACTCTACCATAAATACCTGATTGGTGGAGTGCTGCAGAGATGGTTGTCATTCTGGAAGGTTCTCCCATCTGCACAGAGGCACTCTGGAGCTCTGTCAGACTGTCCATCAGGATCTTGGTCACCTCCCTGGCCAAGGCCCTTCTCCTTCTCCCAAGGCCCTTCCCCCCCTAGGAAGAGTCCAAACTTCTTCCATTTAAGAATGGAGGTCACTGTGTTCTTGGGGACCTTCAATGCTGCAGACATTTTTTGGTACCCTTCCCCAGATCTGTATCTCGACACAATCCTGTCTCGGAGCTCTATGGACAATTCATTCAACCTCATGACTTGGTTTTTGCTCTGACATGCAATGTCAACTGTGGGACCTTTATATAGACAGGTGTGTGCCTTTCTAAATCATGTCCAATCAATTGAATTTATCACAGGTGGACTCGAATCAAGTTGTAGAAACATCTCAAGGATGATCAATGGAAACAGGATGGACCTGAGCTCAATTTCAAGTCTCATAGCAAAGGGTCTGAATACTTATGTACATTTTTAATAATGTGTTGTATGATTTGTTAAACTTTGAAATCAGTGGTTTATTTTTGGAATACATTTTAAAGGGAACAATTTGATTCTCCGTGTAATTCAGTTTCCGTGTAATTGGCCTAACTTATCTGTTCAGTTTGGTCTTTTCTATTGTTGGCATCTCTTAGCAAAGTGCTCGGTGCTGCAGGGTCCCTGTAATATGTCTTATATAACACTATACTTAATCACTGACTGAATGAAGAAACCAAGCTAGATAGCTAGTCATTTATATTGTCATATCGTCCTTGATTAATTGTTTCAATTCGATTTTTCCATATACTGTGCGCTAGTATTGAATGTCAGTTAATCAATTCATTGTAAGTTAATTTATATTAACACAGTAATCTATTGCCTCTTTGTTTTTCAGATCTGAATGTGACAGCTCCAGAATGGTCAGGTATGTACATCATTACTCATGATGTAATGCACGTATTCAGGTAGCACTTTATTAACTCAGAGAAAGACACACAGAGAAAGAGTGTCCTTGGTCACTGTTTTCCTCTGTCTTCCTCTCCCTCTCTCTCTCTCTTTCTCGCTCTCTCTCCGCCCACCGATCTCTCTTGAGTAGGTTCTGGTTCTAGATAACACATGATGTCCTACATTCTCCAGTCTATAGCTGACGGACCCTGTGATAAAACATGCTACAGTAGCAGAGACATGAGTGATTGTCCTCAGGTGATGATAGTAGCAGCTAGGTGCTGATGACGTCTCTCAATGTCCACTAGTTGCCATTATGATGGGGAAAATTATGGGTTTGAGTGTTGAGTGCAACCCAAGGTTGCATTGAGGTTGTGTTGAGTGCAACCCACGACTGCATTGAGTACAATTAACTGTTGTATTTTAGTTTCCGTATACAGTCACTGTGGCATGAGATTTATATGGGAGTGTCTCAGTAAATGTGAAGCAGTAGAGTGATTTAAAGCTGGAATAAGCATACATCATTGATGTGATGTGCCTAGGGCTGGAAAACATGACTGGCATGTTGAGTAGAGGTGCTTTGTTTCCCAGTCCCTAGTAAATAAACCCAGTTGTCTCCAGCTCCTTCTCTCCATAGTATATAGATGTAATATCTTGGGTAAGCAGCACATATGCTCCTGTTAAGCAGATGGTGAATTACACTCTTCCTCCTGCCTCTCAAGTGTTGTCTGTCTGAGAATGGAGAGAACCCTAGAGGAGCTGAGTTTGTGTTGTTGATATACATTGGTGTAAAAATACTTTAAAGTACTACTTAAGTCGTTTTTTGGTATCTGTGCTTTACTTTACCATTGATATTTTTGACAACTTTTACTCCACTACATTCCTAAAGAAAATAATGTACTTTTTACTTTTCCCTGACACCCAAAAGTAATTCACACACTACTGTCTCTGATGTGGCAGACTCACTAAACACAAATGCGTTTTTTGTAAATGATGTGTTGCAGTGTGCCCCTGGCTATCTGTAAATTAAGAAAACACCAAGTTTGCTTAATATAAGGAATTTGAAATAATTATACTTTTACTTTTGATACATAAGTACAACAATTTCATTTACTTGTGGTACTTATGTATATTTAAAACCAAATACTTTTAGACTTTTAAAGTAGTATTTTACTGGGTGACTTTTACTTGAGCTATTTTCTATTCAGGTATCTTTACTTTTAGTATGACAATTGGGTACTTTTTCCACCACTGTTGATATACAGATGAAGTCGGAAGTTTACATACACCTTAGCCAAATACATTTAAACTAAGTTTTTCACAATTCCTGACATTTAATCCTAGTAAAAATTCCCTGTCTTAGGTCAGTTAGGATCACCACTTTATTTTAAGAATGTGAAATGTCAGAATAATAGAGTGATTTATTTCAGCTTTTATTTATTTCATCACATTCCCAGTGGGTCAGAAGTTTACATACACTCAATTAGTATTTGGTAGCATTGCATTTAAATTGTTTAACTTAACCTTCCCACAATAAGTTGGGTGAATTTTGGCCCATTCCTCCTGACAGAGCTGGTGTAACTGAGTCAGGTTTGTAGGCCTCCTTGCTCACACACGCTTCTTCAGTTCTGCCCACACATTTTCTTTAGGATTGAGGTCAGGGCTTTGTGATGGCCACTCCAATACCTTGACTTTGTTGTCCTTAAGCCATTTTGCCACAACTTTGGAAATATGCTTGGGGTCATTGTCCATTTGGAAGACCCATTTGCGACCAAGCTTTTAAGTTCCTGACTAATGTCTTGAGATGTTGCTTCAATATATCCACATAATTTTCCTCCTCATGATGCCATCTATTTTGTGAAGTGCACCAGTCCCTCCTGCAGCAAAGCACCCCCACAATATGATGCTGCCATCCCCGTGCTTCACGGTTGGGGTGGTGTTCTTTGGCTTGCAAGCCTCCCCCTTTTTCCTCCAAACATAACGATGGTCATTATGGCCAAACAGTTCGATTTTTGTTACATTAGACCAGAGGACATTTCTCCAAGAAGTGCGATCTTTGTCTCCATGTGCAGTTGCAAACCATAGTCTGGCTTTTTTATGGCAGTTTTGGAGCGGTGGCTTCTTCCTTGCCGAGTGGCCTTTCAGGTTATGTCTATATAGGACTCATTTTACTGTGGATATAGATAATTTTGTACCGGTTTCCTCCAGCATCTTCACAAGGTCCTTTACTGCTGTTCTGGTATTGATTTGCACTTTTCGCATCAAAATACGTTCATCTCTAGGAGACAGAACGCTTCTCCTTCCTGAGCGTTATGACGTCTGCGTGGTCCCATGGTGTTTATACTTGCGTACTATTGTTTGTACAGGTGATCGTGGTACCTTCAGGCATTTGGAAATTGCTCCCAAGGATGAATCAGACTTGTGGAGGTCTACAATTCTTTTTCTGAGGTCTTGGCTGATTTCTTTTGATTTTCCCATGATGTCAAGCAAAGAGGCACAAATACATCCACAGGTACACCTCCAATTGACTCAAATGATGTCAATTAGCCTATCAGAAGCTTCTAAAGCCATGATGTCATTTTCTGTAATTTTCCAAGCTGTTTAAAGGCACAGTCAACTTAGTGTATGTAATCTTCTGACCCACTGGAATTGTGATACAATGAGTTATAAGTGAAATAATCTGTCTGTAAACAATTGCTGGAAAAATGACTTGTGTCATGCACAAAGTATATGTCCTAACCGACTTGCAAGAACTATAGTTTGTTAACAAGAAATGTATGGAGTGGTTGAAAAGCGAGTTTTCATGACTCTAACCCAAGTGTAAACTTCTGACTTCAACTGTACATTTGATTCAGGCCATCTCTGTTCATTCCTCCCATGTTATTTGTTGCGCTCCGGCCACTTGCGTTACGTACTGGCTGTCCTCTCTTACTGAGGTGAAGGTGAAAGAGAGGGCTGAGCCCCAGAGGTGTCTGCCTCTCGTTGTCTTTGTGTGTGTGTGTGTGTGTGTGTGTGTGTGTGTGTGTGTGTGTGTGTGTGTGTGTGTGTGTGTGTGCTCACCCTCTGAGCAGCATCGCCAGCAGAGCCAGTGTACTGAAGATACTGCGTGTCTGCCAGGGACTCAAACTGTGAAACACAAGAGACTTGGGCCTCTATTCAATCAGCTATCAGGCTTTCTGAGATAACTGGCCAATAACCCATCCCGCTAATTAAGCCTTTATCCACACACGGGTAGTGTCAATCATCATAACTACAGTAGCAGCCGCTATTTCATCTACACTTTTAGTCATCCAAGAGCTAGTATGCATCGACTGCTACCACTGCTAATACACTCCCCAGACAGAAATTCACATTGTGTATATGTCTATAGTCTTTCTACATCAATACGTAAAACTAGGGTCCGGCTGAGTGAAATTGGTTCAATATCCACCACTACGTTCAGCACTTATACAGTCCCAAGACTACCAGCACAGGCCTACAGCCTCACAGTATGGGATGCTGTTTGGGTCTTTGAGTGTGATAAAAGATACAAGTCAAATAACAATATTTGACGCGTCTTATAAACTGATAATTTGACTTGTCAAATAACAAAATTATATTTTAGAATGTTGTGTGCGGTGAATCTGCATTAGCAAGCCAAGTGTCACCACTACGGTCAGTAGCACTGTCAAAGCTGTAAATAATACATCTGCAAACAAGCACACACACCAGTCACAATGTGTTTAAAATACCGCGTTGGTAATAAGCCATTATTTGTTCGATCGAATGGGAAAATGTCTGTGTGAGCATTTGAAATAAGATCAGGATCAAATGAGCAGGATAAAAATTGTTAGCTTGGTAGTCCAACATTCTCCCTGACATGCAACCATCTCAGAGGCAGGGGAGATAGGAAGGTGATCCTGCTGCTTCTGCCTGCCAGCTAGCTAGATAACAAACTAAACAAGTTAGCCAGCTACAGCACCTAGCCCTGTTGCCCCATGCTAACATTATAAGCATGACTAAGCATGGGATCATTGCCCAAATACAAAAACTGTCTTATAAATTAGGAGCATTTTGGATGATGACACCTAGCTAGATAGTAGCTATAACGTTAGTTAGCTAGCTAACTGAAACAGATTGTTGTTTTGCTGTGTTTTTGGAGGAGAACATTGTTTGCATCCAACAACTAACTAGCTTTTTTCTGACCAGCACTGTCCGAGAGCTTAGGGAAGTGTGTGTCTGCCTCGTGCGGCAGCGGGAGGCGCCCAAAAAAGCTTTACCAGAATCATAGCATACATATCGGTGAATCGCTATGAAATATGGTGATGGTGTAATCAATGTGAATTCACTATGTCCAAAATTCATGAACGTGTTAAATTATTATGTGATGTGCAGTCACATTCAGGTCCTGAATGGTCAACAAGCTTACTTGGCACATCAAATAGTGTTATTTGACATGTATCTTTTTTGACACGTAAAGACCCAAACAGTGCTCAATATCACAGACCCTAGTCTTTCCCTTTTGATATACAATACTGAAGCTCAAAGTAAGCCAGGCTCTTCAAATTCAAAACCACTCCACAGCCACTGAGGTACCACTCTCCTGCGACACTCACTAGGGTCATAGTCATATTGCAAGTCTCTTGCATGTTAATATGCAGCTACACCATGACCTAAACTGAGCCTGGCTGTTTAAAATCTTGTGCATTACATACCTAGTTAGCTAGCTCTCGCTATCATTAAACATGGAAAAGTCATTGTACCTGAGGATTTGGCTTTTCTTTTCTGAGGTGAGGTACTGTAGCTGACAGTGAGCGGACGTGTAGAGGAACTAATGAGCGAAGAATAACATGGCTGTGATTAATTGGCCTTCTCCGCTAATCAAAATGGATGGCTTCATTCAGATGTGATTAGGAGCCAGCAGTGTGAGAGACTGACTGACTGCTGGTGTGAACAGCCTCAGAACAGCCTCAATGACCTGGTTTTGATGTGTAAAGCAGCACTCGTTCATAAACCCTGACTAGCAGGGAACAATAAGCTGGAGGGAGCTGGAGAGATCACCAGCAGTCACAGTCAGACAGACACTCAGTACAGTACGAGGGCTGGGGATGAATGAAAGCAATGTTCATCCAAGAGTGATAAATGTTTGAATAACACTTCCTGTTTTTCAGAGTGCAAATAAGTATGTTTGTGTGTGTTTAACAAAGGGTAGTTACATTATCCTACGATTTCCAAAACACAGGAACTGCAGGTAAATGCATAGTAATGATCAACTCTCTACCGTCTCTACCATCTCTCTAGATTGAATCCAATTATCATTGTTATTATGAAACTATTTGATCATACAACATCCATATAGCTTCCAGTCGTAGTAGCTATTCATTTTCGTTCTGTTTTCCAGAATGAGGTTCTTCCTGTGACATGGGGAGGAATAATATGGGTCCAAAGTGGATTGACAATGAGTATGTTTGCATGCACACTAATAATTCAATATTAAACTGATTATGGCAGAATGCAGAGAATGGCATTAGTTATGAAAACAGTATTATTAGGGGAATTGTTCTTCTTGCAAAGCAGGTAAACGTTTTAAACAAACTATTATATTAACCCGACTATCCACAATAGTCACATTATTGTGTGCCTATAACCATGCTCAATGTGGTGATGCCTGCCTGCTTGTTTGCCTGCCTTTTTATTTTACATTTATTTATCTAGGCAAGTCAGTAAGAACAAATTCTTATTTACAATGACGGCCTACCGGGGAACAGTGGGTTAACTGCCTTGTTCAGGGGCAGAACAACAGATTTTTACTTTGTCAGCCAGGGGATTTGATCCAGCAACCTTTCGGTTACTGGCCCAACACTCTAACCACTAGGCTACCTGCCACCCCAAGTCTGTAGAGGCTCATTGGAAGCGCTTTGCAATGAGGCCTGACAGAATCAGTGGCTTTTCATTCCCTTGTCATTCTCAGCAGGGAGATGTGGACTGAAATAGAGAGGGATTAGAAAACCGAACTGTTATTACTGTGAAGGAGAGAGAACAATGCACCGGCTCTGGTCCCTCATGTTCAGGCCAATGCCGCCTTATCATGTGTTAAAACATCAGTAGCTGATGAAGACACCACTGTCATGTTTTGTAGCATGTACATACTGTAGCATAATGATGTGATGATGGTAGTTGAATGAATGTGCAATTATACAGAATTTCACCTTTCAGATAATGTTTTAGCACTTCACACATGAAGTGACCTCGGTTAGGGCGAGTGGTAAATCTTAGATGGACAGCTATTACACAGACCTGGAATAATGTTGCATTTGAACCTCAGGGCTATATCAACAGGGGAGCAGGACATGTCTGTGACAGGGTGACCACAGTAAGACAGAACTGTTTAACCTACTGTTTAACCTGCAAGCTTGCACCTTGCTCAGTCACAGTGCGATGCCAGGAACTGTCGCTGCATGTGGGACTCACTGTGGTCCCTGGGTAGAAGAGGTGTCTACTGTACTCTGCTGCCACTGCACCTTGCCTCTGGATTCATTAGAAGTGTTCTCCAGGGAAACATTTGAAACGTTTTCCCAACTGCACTTCATTGGGATCAAACAAGTTTGTCCTCTACTACTCATGAGCGTATATCTCATCGCCATGGAGAGTGATGGTGAACTTTGATAACAGCCCACTGAGGAGGAGATTTGTCCTTGAGTTGTACTCCCTCCATTCTCTATTTAAAACACACACAAGCCCCTGTACTGAAAACATTCTGGACAAATGATTAAGCTGTAAGGCATGAGAACCCAGGGATTATCATGTGAATAACTCCCTACTAAGGGCTGATTTTAAGAGATTCTGAGATACTGGAACCGGCGTGCCTGGCTCCGGCGATCATACCATCCTCAAAGTTGCTTAGGTCACTCATTTTGGCCATTCTAACATACAATCGAACAGTAACTGAATGCCTCAATGCCTGTCTGCCTCCTTTATATAGCAAGCCATGGTCACGTGACTCACTGTCTGTAGGAGTGAGCACTTCTCGTGAACAAGTGGTGTACCTAATAAAAATGGCATATATAATGTGCATATATAGAGAGTTGGGCTAATGCAGTTTCTGTTTTAATATTTCGAGAGCGCCACTTTCACCTCCATAGCCTTTGCTAAGTGATACTTGACGCTTTCTCGTTGTGCTGTTTATTTCTGATAGTTTTCAAAACCTATGAAAAGCAGATATGCAATTTGTTGATACCACAACACAGTACAGATTTGGATTCACATTATCCCGAATTCGAATCAATAAAAATGTCTGTTAAATTTGCTGCTCTGTTTTGCTTGTTTACAGCATTGTTGCACATGGTCAGACCAGTGGTCTCATTCAAGATCACTTTTTGAGTCAAAATGCAAGCCGAGATCTACCGCTCAAAAACGTAAGCCTATCCAACATGAACCAATTAAAAATAGTTATGTTGCAATGAGGTTTGTGCAGTAGTCTATAGGACCAATACATTATCACTGCATATTATCTATGCTTGAATTACCCTGCCAATTTTGTTTTTCTCAGACCATTTTGAAATTATACTTTAAAAAAATGTGGTGTACATTGCATTCGGAAACTATTCAGACCCCTTGACTTTTTCCACATTTTATTATCATTTTATTATTTTCCATTCATAGTACATAACAATAATACAATTTCAATTCAATGTGTTTAATGCAGCCCTGAATCACAATATCTACTGTTCTCTGGGCAGCAGATAGATGGCAGTATAGCGCAGCTGTTGAACAGAAGGCCGAAATAGAACGCAACTGCTCAGCTACAGCAACCGACACATCAGTTTGCTACTAGCTATTTTTGCAGTCTGGTCGACATGGAACAATTTATTGTAAAAAAACAAACGTAAATATATTGACAAGGAAAATGAGGGGGAAGAGATGGAGAACAACGTGACAGCTATGAACGAACAAACACCAGGAGAACCAGGAAAATCATAGCAGCGGGAAAATGCAGCTAGCTAACGTAGCTAAGAGAAGGATACGGTCGATTCAAGAAGAACACAGAAAGTTCCAAAAGAAATGGACAGACAAGTATTTTTTTGTTCTGCATAATTGGACTAGCTCAATCTGTCTTATTTGCCAGAAGGCAGTCAATTGTTTTAAAGGCGCAAATTTAGAGAGACATTTCCAGTCACACCATGCCCACTTTGACAAAACATATCCGCCACAAAGCAACCTCCAGAAATAACAAAATAGCGCAACTCAAAGGACAACAACAAATGATGGACAGATCTAGCACTGTTGCAGAGAAAACAACAAAGGCAAACAAGAAGGCCTTCACAGATGCGGAGATTGTCAAATAATGTTTTTTGGCCTCGGACATATAGAAGACGTAGGCGAGGACATCGGTAAGCAACTGATTACTGACATATCCGTGGCGCAGTGTTTTAGTATTGCTCTTGACGAAAGCACTAATGTAAGTGACATTGCCCAATTATGTGTTTTGGGTCCGCTTCCCTCAAAACGAGTCGTTCAGAGAATGACTTTTATGTTTACTGCCCCTTCAGGGACAAACGTGAGGAGAGGATATTCTGAAAGCTCTTGTTACATTTTTTGCTGATTTAAAATATCGACTGGTCAAATCTGGCATCTGTGTGCACTGACGGCGCCCCAAGCATGGGAAGGAGAAGGGACTCATAGGCCTGATGAGAGAGAGAGGATATTCCCGAATTTGTTACGTTTCATTATATCATTCATCAGGAAGCACTTGTGGCTAAACTGACTGTGACTTACAGAATGTGATGCAGCAAGTCGTGTGCGTGGTGAACATTTATTATTGCGAGGGCACTGAGGATCACTGGCAATTCTGCGAGTTGCCAGAGGAATACCAGACCGAATATGGCGACTTGATATTTCACAATGAGGTGAGATGGCTGTCTCGTGGCAGAGTTTTTGAAAGATTTCTCTCTCTCTCCTCCCTCAAATCCATGAATTTGTTGCACGCAAGGGGAGAAAGGAGCCAGAGCTGGATGATCCACAGTGGATATTAAAGATGGCTTTTTTAACTGACATCACCTGCCACCTGAACACGGTGATTCTCCAGCTCCAAGGGAAAGCTAAAACTCTGGGCAAAATGCTGCATGTGGTCACAACATTTCAAAATAAAATCACCACGCTGTTCATACCTGACAGTTTGTTCATGTCCTAAAACTCAGAGCGGTCACCACATCCAACCCAGACATACTGCAACATTTTAGCTATGATGAATTTGTGCGTGAGTTGGAGTTGGAGTCAAAATTCAAGGATATCATAGAGTACAAGGAGTTTTTCAACTTCATTAAGAACACCTTTCATGTGCCAGTGTCAGCTCTGACCCCAGTCATCACAGCCCTCTGTCCTGACCGTGCTGGAATAGAGAGTGAGATAGTTGAGTTGCAGGCAAATTACACATTACAAGGTGAGCTAAAATCAGGTGTTAGCCATTTCTGGAGCCTTGTGCCAGACACAGAGTATCCACTTCTGAAGCAGTGTGGGCAAAAGGTGACATTTTGTCAGCACTTATTCATGTGAAGCCACATTTTTAACAATGAACGTTGTGAAACAAAAACAGAGAAACAGACTGACCAATACACACCTGGATTGCCTCGCAAGGATAGCAACAACAGACTATAGATTTAGAATGAATTCAGTCAAGGAGCAGATCATCCAACTACTGAGGGGTAACCCTTAATATGGGTCTTATACATGTTATGTAGCCTATTTGATGTGTGTGTGTGTATGTATATATGTGTGATGTACTGTACATCAAATCAATTGCATGTGCTCTATTGCTGTGAATTTTCTCTCAACTAATAATTTGATAATATTGGAAGAAAAAGTACAACAAATGAAAGATCTTTACGGCCCTCTGAATGATTGTTTCAACCCAAAGTGACCCCCTTACAAAAATAGTGAGTAACACTGCGTTGCAGCCTTATTCTAAAATGTATTTAAAAAATATATAGTCCTCAACAGTCTACACACAATACCGCATAATGACGAAGTAAAAACAGGTTGTTAGACATTCTTGCACATTTATTAAAAACACAAAACTGAAATATCACATTTACATATGTATTCAGACCCTTTACCCAGTACTTTGTTAAAGCACCTTAGACAGCGACTACAGTCTCGAGTCTTCTTGGGTGTGTGCTTAGTGTCGTTGTCCTGTTGGAAGGCGAACCTTCACCCCAGTCTGAGGTCCTGAACACTCTGGAGCAGGTTTTCATCAAGGATCTCTCCGTTCATCTTTCCCTTGATCCTGACTAGTCTCCCAGTCCCTGCCGCCCATCTCCACAGAGGAACTCTGGAGCTCTGTCAGAGTTACCATTGGGTTCTTCGTCACTTCCCTGACCAAGGCCCTTCTCCCCTGATGGCTCAGTTTGGCCGGATGGCCAGCTCTAGGAAGTGTCTTGGGGGTTCTTTACTTCTTCCATGTAAGAATGATGGAGGCCACTGTGTTCTTCGGGACCTTCAAAGCTGCAGAGATTTCTTTTCTACTCTTCCCCAGATCTGTGCCTCGACAAAATCCTGTCTCGGTTCTCTACTGACAATTCCTTCGACCTCGTGGCATGGTTTTTGCTCTGACATGCACTGTCAACTGTGGGACCTAATACAGTGCCTTTGGAAAGTATTCAGACCCCATTCCTTTTTCCACATTTTGTTACGTTACAGCCTTATTCTAAAATGGATTAAATTATTTTTTCCCCCTCATCAATCTACACACAGCACCCCCTAATGACAAAGCAAAAACAGGTTTTTAGAAGTTTTTGCTAATTTATTAAAAATGAAAAACCTTGAAATAAAACATTTTCATATTGTTTCAGACCCTTTACTCAGTACTTTGTTGAAGCACATTTGGCATCAATTACAACATCGAGTCTTCTTGGGTATGACACTACAAGCTTGGCACACCTGTATTTGGGGATTTTCTCCTATTTTTCTCTGCAGATCCTCTCAAGCTCAGTCAGGTTGGATGGGGAGCGTTGCTGCATAGCTTTTTTTCACGTCTCACCAGAGATGTTCGATCGGGTTCAAGTCCGGGCTCTGGCTGGGCCACTAAAGGACATTCAGAAACTTGTCCCGAAGCCTCTCCTGCGTTGTCTTGGCTGTGTGCTTGGGGTCGTTGTCCTGATGGAAGGTGAAAGTTTGCCCTCGTCTGAGGTCCTGAGCGCTGTGGAGCAGGTTTTCATCAAGGACCTCTCCATACTTTGCTCCATTCATCTTTCCCTCAATCCTGATTAGTCTCCCAGTCCCTGCTGCTGAAAAACAGCCTCACAGCATGATGCTGCCACCGCCATGCTTCACCATAGGGATGGTGCCAGGTTTCCTCCAGACGTGACACTTGGCATTCAAACCTTGGTTTCATCAGACCAGAGAATTTGTTTCTCATGGTCTGAGAGTCCTTTAGGTGCCTTTTGGCAAACTCCAAGCGGGTTGTCATGTGTCTTTTACTAAGGAGTGGCATCCATCTTGGTTTTTGTTCTGACATGCACTGTCAACTGTGGGACCTTATATAGACAGGTGAGTGCCTTTTCTAAATCATGTCCAATCAATTGAATTTACCACAGTTGGACTGCAATCACGTTGTAGAAACATCTCAAGGATGATCAATGGAAACAGGATCCAGCTGATCTCAATTTTGAGTGTCATTGCAAATGGTCTGAATACTTATGTAAATGAGGTATTCCTTTAAAAGGTGTGTGTGTGTGTGTGTATGTATGTATGTACGTATGTGTATATATATATATGTGTATTACATATATATATTACATATATATATATATATATATATATTACATATATATATTACATATATATATTACATATATTACATATATATATTACATATATTACATATATTACATATACATTACATACATTTTAAATAACCTGTTTTCATTTTGTCATTAGGGGGTATTGTGTGTAGTTTGGTGAGGAAATGTTTTTATTTAAACCATTTCAGAATAAGGCTGTAACGTAACAAAATGTGGGAAAAGTCAAGGGGTCTGAATACTTTCCAAATGCACTGTATATATGATTCTTGTGTCCTTTCACAACAAAGATCTTTACTGAGATGACACAGGGATTTATTCAGCGGAAGTAGCAGGAACGCAGAACTGGAGAGACAAGCATGAAGCATCCCAAACAGTGAAGATTTGCACAAATTTCTAAAAAAACAGTTTTTGCTTTGTCATTATGGGGTATTGTGTGAAGATTCAAGAGGGGCAAAAAAAACAATTGAATCCATTTTAGAATATATAAGCATACATATACACACACAGTGGCAAGAAAAAGTATGTGAACCCTTTCTAAATACCTGGATTTCTACATAAATTGGTCATAAAATTTGATCTGATCATCTAGCTCAGAACAATAGACAATCTGCTTAAACTATTAACACACAAGCAATTATACATTTTCATGTCTTTATTGAACACACCGTGTAAACATTCATAGTTTAGGGTAGAAAAAGTATGTGAACCCTTGGATTTAATAACTGGTTGACCCTCCTTTGGCAGCAATAACCTCAAAATATTTTGTAGTTGCTGATCAGACCTGCACAACGGTCAGGAGAAATTCTGGACCATTCCTATTTACAAAACTGTTTCAGTTCAGCAATATTCATGGGATGTCTGGTGTAAACTGCTCTCTTGCGGTCATGCCACAGCATCTCAATCGGGTTGAGGTCAGGACTCTGACTGGGCCACTCCAGAATGCGTATTTTCTTCTGTTGAAGCCATTCTGTTGTTGATTTACTTCTGTGTTTTGGGTCGTTGTCTTGTTACATCCCCCAACTTCTGTTGAGCTTCAGTTGGCGGACAGATAGCCTAACATTCTCCTGCAAAATGTCTTGATACATTTGGAAATACATTTTTCTGTCGATGATAGCAAGCCGTCCAGGCCCTGAGGCAGCAAAGCAACCCCAAACCGTGGTGCTTTCTCCACCATACTTTACAGTTAGGATGAGGTTTTGATGTTGGTGTGCTGTGCCTTTTTTTCTCCACACGTAGTGTTGTGTTCCTTCCAAACAACTCAACTGTAGTTTCATCTGTCCATAGAATATTTTGCCAGAAGTGCTGTGGAACATCCAGGTTCTTTTGCATACTTCAGATGTGCAGCAATGTTTTTTTTTTTGGATAGCAGTGGCTTCTTCCGTGGTGTCTTCCCATGAGCACCATTCTTGTTTAGTGTTTTACGTATCGTAGACTCGTCAACAGAGATGTTAGCATGTTCCAGAGATTTCTGTAAGTGTTTAGCTGACACTCTAGGATTCTTCTTAACCTCATTGAGCATTCTGTGCTGTGCTCTTGCAGTTATCTTTGCAGGACGACCACTCCAAGGGAGAGTAGCAACAGTGCTGAACTTTCTCTATTCATAGACAACTTGTCTTACCGTGGACTGATGAACATCAAGGCTTTTAGAGATTCTTTTGTAAACCTTTCCAGCTTTATGCAAGTCAACAATTCTTAATCTTAGGTCTTTTGAGATCTCTTTTGTTCGAGGCATGGTTCACATCAGGCAATGCTTCTTGTGAATTGCAAACTCAAATTTTGTGAGTGTTTTTTTATAGGGCCAGGCAGCTCTAACCAACATCTCCAATCTCGTCTCATTGATTGGGCTACAGGTTAGCTGACTTCTGACTACAATTAGCTTTTGGAAAAGTCATTTGCCTAGGGGTTCACATACTTTTTCCAACCTATACTGTGAATGTTTAAATGATGTATTCAATATAGACAAGAAAAATACAATAATTTGAGTGTCATTAGTTTAAGCACACTATGTATGTCTATTGTTGTGACTTAGGTGAAAATCTGATCAAATTTGATGACCAATTTATGCACAAATCCAGGTAATTCCGAAGGGTTCACACCCTTTTTCACCACTGTATATAAAAATATATAACACGGCTGTCAGCCAATCAGCATTCAGGGCTTGAACCACCCAGTTTATAATGATATTTATTTCCTGGTATTGTTTTGATAACCCCCCCCCCCTCCCATTATTTTCAGCACTGTGCTTCAACTTGTATGACATCCAAGTCAGCACAGACAGACAGCTAGCTCACAAACTGCACTATCTATGGTGACCAAGCAGAACGGAAGTTATTTATGATGATTTTCCTTTAAGTTGCCTCAGCCTGCTGGCTTGTAGAAAGGCTCTCCTACAATTTACCAGTGCAGTTGTGTAACACCCATTGCTGATTTCGATTTGGAGATGTGTCTCTGTGTGCCTGCGTTTGGTCTCTGCAGCACTGCCAGTCACTAATAGAGGAAAGAAATCAGAGTAATTCATGGTTCACAGCTCCCCAAACTCATTCAGTGGAGAAAGAGAGCGAGAGAGATGGGACATTAGCATTTGTGAAATTAATAATTCAAACAGCAGTAAATGGCATCAGCCCTTGATTCAATTTGCAACTGATATTAATCATGGCTTGTGTGCAGAAATTAGAAATTAAAAAACTTTTTCGGTGCGTTCTGGGCTTTTCTGTGAAGGTGTTTTCAAGCAAGACATGAACTGATTATACTCTGTGATAATGCCAAAATACAAGGCGACTGTAATTCCTCACCTATATTCATACTATAATTACTTTTCGTACATAGCTGTGAATTTCAATAGAGGGATTACAGAATATTACTGCACACATCCTACCCACCAGTCAAGCTATTGTTCATGGAACATTAGTGAAGACACTGAGGCCAATTGTTAATCTGATTGAGCAAACTGCTTTCATAAAACATGTCAGATAGCGTTTCCTGCTGCTCTGTGTGTCTGACAGAGATGGGATCAGAGTTCTGTGATGGAGAAAAATAGCCACTGTTCAGCATTCAGGACAGATGTTACATGGCTCCATGCTTAATGAAGGTCCTCACCTCTGAGAGACTGATGGCAGACTGGCGGTGGACTGAAGAGGGGATGGTCCGGGCACCAGCGGGCCGAAGGTGGATCATGGAAGCTCTTCTATAGATGAGTGAGAAGTGCCGCTGGGGAGAACTACATCAGGTATATGATGGTAAAGAAGGAGAGACATGGCCATAACGGCATCACAAAGACTGTAGAAACACTACAAATAACCTGACCTTCTGTCTACATGGGCAATTACTTTCCATTTCTTTTGTCCTTTCTTTGGAATTTATTTTAAATTTCTTCATGTCTCTCCTTCCTCTTTCACAAGTAGGATTGAAGTGTGTTCAGGATGTTTTTTTACAAGTCACAATGAGATTTATGCGGTAGCGGCTGCCATAGACAGAACCTTCATTATGCCGCTGGGCAGGTTCAGGTGTATTCTGGGAGGTGACCTCTGAACTGTACCATTTGTATTTCATTCCTAGTGCCTCTGTGTTCATGATGAATGTATCCGTACAGCTGCTGAACATTTTGTTTATATGGCTCTTCTGCATATGATCTAAACATCTCATCAATGTCATGTTGCTGATTAATTCACTCATTTGAAAATATGTCTTTCTAGGGAATTGATCATTTCATGTGTCCTGCGCTAAATATTGTTGTTCTACTGAATTGTTAATATTATGAGCTACTGCGTTTCCATGTTGTAGCTGTTAATAGATCATAATGCAAGCGGAACCATCTGAATAATGAAAACCATACTCCTGCTGCTCAGCTGATTCATTTTAGGATGTGGAAAGAGCGATTTGGGAGAAAACTCAGTGTTTGTTAACCCCACATTATATATTATGTATGATGTTGTAGACTCCAGATTAAACTGTAGATTTTCCAGGCAATACATCTCTTCTGTGGAAAGATTGTAATGTGTGCTAAGCTTTAAAAAAAGACCATCAAATTGAGTTCTTTAGTGTGATTAACCCTTTCCTCAATTGGCCTATATAGATACGGCTACATTGAAATGTTTCTTACTGAAGAAATATGAACCCTGGTAGCAATTGAAAGGGAACAGTTTGGAGAGTATGGGGAAATGATTAGACCAAGTAAAATGCTCTGGATACATTCAGTAACATGATAAGAATGTTCCTGAAAAATGTGGGGTAGGTGCAACAAAAGACATGACAAGGGTTTGAGTGAGAGGACCAACTGGTGTCTCCAAATGGCCAGACACCTCTACAAAGTGTGCGCAGTTCTTAAGTCATTTCAATGCATTTTTATGACTCAAAGAAGAGTCTTTAACTATAAAGTTGCTTTTTGGAGCTCTCCTAGCTGTGCGGTTCAGGAGCTAGAGCATGCACACTTGTAGTTGTTTTGTTTGGAACACAACCCTGAATGCTTTTCTCTTTAAAATGTGTGTTGAACAGAAAAGCATGGGTATGTGATTTAATATCCTAAACACAATAATACACCATTTTAAAACATAGATGTATGAAGATGATGAGTGATCAGGTTGAGAGTGAAGCAGAAAGGTGCTACTGGCTGAACTGGTGCCATAAAAAGGTCCCCTTGTCACCTGGGGAACAATCCTGAGACACACACACACACACACACACACACACACACACACACATTTATCCTGTCATTCAGTTTCAAATGAAATGGCTCCAGTCAGGTTGTGATGACTGTGTTCTGTTTCTCTCTACAGGAGACATGCCTCTCTGCCCATCGACGTCACAGAGAACCCTGCCAGTCTGGTGTCAGCCGGCTGTAGGAGAGGTTTCCCCTGCCGCAAGTGGAAGTCTGCCTCTTTTGGGTACAGTAACATGTTGTTGTTTTTGTTCGGGTGTGTGTGTGTGTTCAGTGTGCCTGTATGGACCCCTAAACTTGATAGCACTGAAATGTTTTGTTTGCCTTTAATCACTACTGGTGCCCTCAAACTGCAGATGACTAAAGCCTTTTTCACATTGGCAGTTTTGAAGTGACTGAAATCAAATCTGTTATTTTTCCTGCAGTCTGAACAGACTGATATTTTAAGCCACATTTCAAACCTCATTCGTAGGTGGTATGAAGTAAGAAACAAATCCTATTACTGGCTTTTGTCTGAATGGTCAAATCTGATTTATTTGCACTCAAATGTTTTTTAGACTTATTTGGCATATCGTGTTGCTTGCTAGCTACTCTGACAGTTTGACAACAACATGTGGTAGCTAACTAGCTTGTTAATTGTTTACAAACAAATGAGTGAGTGTGCTAGAAAGATAAACAGCTACCGAGCTGTCTTGTTGACTGCCGTGGTTAGCCAAAAATACTTGTTTTGAAAGTTGGATCATATCCTTTGAGGCTTTAAAAGCGTTCTTACACTATGATTTTAGAACGTTCAAAGCACATGGGAATAGTCCATGGCAGGCATTGTTGTCACCTTAGATTGCTACACAACTTCTGAGTGATAGGAAGCACAAGGTTCACCACCAATCAGCCTATACCATTGTGCACACAGCGGTCGTTACTATGACAACTAGCCTAGCCATGTCAGCAAATGACTGCTTTCTGAACACACACACACCACACACACACACACACACATACAATTTGGTCACTTGTAACTTGCTGTTTGACAGTCAGTATTCCAAAACAGATTTGAAAAACAAAACCGATTTGAGCATTAAGGCCTGCAGTGTGAACAAGGCTTAAGTGTTTGATGTGATTGTGTTACTGTTATAAACAGAGTTCACAGTAAAATTGCCTTCTGGTAGATATGTTGCACCATGTTTGAGTCTCTACTGGCATATTCTAGGGAGCTGGTTGTGATAACTTATCCATCTGGGGGACATGGCTGTTTCTTTCCCCCGGACATTCCTAATGGGCATCCTGTCCATTATGTAGTCCACTAATGAGATATGATGTTGGTGTATAATACCACCCACTACCTGGAGCCTGAGAGCCTCTCAATAAACAACAAGAGCCGGACGGGATAAGAGAGCGCACACACACAACACACACAGCTTCTAAAGGTTGTTGGGGGTTTCAAAGCTTCTTCATTGCCCTGTGCTTCATCATCAAATAGCAATGAGCTCCCACTCAATAGCCTGCCTTCCTCATTATAGGCCCAAATTTTCCCCCAAGCTCATACCAGGCTCATTTAAAAACCATTTAACATCCGTATCTGCGGTGTGCTTATATG